>NC_057919.1:19012697-19314016 GCF_018873765.1 Telopea speciosissima | reverse complement strand
TCTCTCATGTGTAGGTACAGATCAGGATGGAGAAAAGCTATGTACATATCCCGCGAAGGTTAATTAGCATCAAATGCAATTTGGAATTAATTCATTCCACGTACGGATGTCAAAATCAAATCAAAATCGAATCAAACCGTTTAATAAATGGTTCGGTTATAATTTTAAAATTGAGACCATTTAATTAAATGGTTTAAACCTAACCAGACCGTTTAACACTCTTAGATATACATAAATGTGTACAAATAAAACAGAAACCGTTTACTGAATTCGAACCAAATCGTTTAAATTAAAACCCTCTCGGTGATAATGTGATGAGGGTTCCAATTGCAGGTTGGGATGAAAGGGTATATTATTGGTCATAAAATGTCTAAAACACTTTTACCATTCACAATTAACGGAATGGTTTTTTTTTGTGTGGTAAAAACCGAATGGTTTACTTACTAATTATTTGGGAAAGCAAGGGAGATACGCATAAATATCTAAAACACATGGATGGATCTGTAATTAAGCCTTACCTCAGGATAGATACGTGTAAAATTTTCATGATTTAATGTGCTCTAGTCTATCATATATGGTAGGAAAAGAACAAGTGTAGATGGATGACTTCTTCTCGTTCCTTCAATCAAATATTGAATGCCATTGAGTTTGAGGTCAAGACCAAGATCCTTCGAGCATCTCACTATGAATTGTGCAAAAAAATAGGCGTATTGTGTCTTTTTGGGGTTTTCTGATGAGGTGTATATAGTTGCCTTAGTTGTTTTTATTTGTTGGTTTTCTTATTTGGGATCCTTAATTAGTTTTAGGCCACTAATTAAAAGATTTTACTGTTTCAATTTTGTTTGGCAGGTTCAATTACTTTGGCGATTGATTTATATATATTGTGCTTTGGGGTAAAACTAATTAAGGATCTTGAAGAGATCAAAGGAGAGATATTATGGGACCAATACACGATACCATGAATCTTGATCGATGAATCCTTGAAGGAGAGTGGTAAAATCGATTTGCAGGAGCCCCTTTTAGGATGATTTAGATAAGTCTATTGGTAAGCAATGGCGAGATAAGGCCAATGCACTTGGTTGACTTGGGCTGGCCATGGGGGGTTTCGGACAGGTTCAAATGTGACCTTGAACCAAGGTGGGGCCTTGTTTTTGTTGGGTTCGGCCCAAGTCTCATCTATTTAACAAAACCATTTTATCATGATTTTCAAAACTCATTTTTAGACGGTTTTTAATACTATAAGGTCATCCCAAGGATTTGGAACACTGTTGGGGGCACAAGGTCCTCCAGAACTATAAACATTGGGTCCCGCAATATTTCAGAACATCTTGATTCATTATACAAATGAGGTGTCCACCCTAACTATTGAACTATTTAGTACCTCTAGATACTATCATAATTTCTTATCAAAAAAAAAAATACTATTATAATTAAGAAATAGACATCTGGCCAGTTGGCTTGGGATCTTCGATCCTCTTGTTTCTCCTCCTAGTTTTGTTGTATCATCTTTTTTTCTTTGCTTCTACCACCTCTCCCCCCTTTTTTTTGTTTTGATGTTCCCCCATTTGTTTGGTTGTCTTAGCTCCCACTAGGTTTTGTTGTATCCATTTGATAGTTGTTTTGTTTTCTTTAATTTGTTGGGATCTTTCCTCCTTGGTAGATTTAGTCTTTGTTTTTTTTAATATATTATCCATTCACAAAAATAATAAAAAAATAAAAAATTGTGTTTCGATGTAAAAATTGTTCAGTTTGGTCGGGTGGGCTGGAGCTTGTTGTTTGAAAGGCCAAGTTTGGGTTAAACCACCCCTTCCACCCCCCCTCCCTAACTAGAAAAAAAAAAAAGGGGCGATGATCTCTGTGCCGCAGTGCAGACTGCGCTCAGGCACATGGGGGTGAGCACAGCCTGCGTTTGCGGCACAGAGAACATTCTCCCAACAAAAAATTATTGCTTCTTTCTCATGGATATTTTTCCCTTCATATATAATAGTTATTTGCCCCAGATGCAAGTCTTGGCAAGAGGTGCCTTGCACTTTTATGTAGTTAATCTGATCATTATCCATGGTTTTTGGTTAAAGATGTCAATGGGTTGCGTCCAAGCATACCCATAACTAGACCCTTTTGGAATGTATAAACATTGGATTTGTCTATTGAAATAGGTTCCTTGTGTGATCAACCATACAGATACAGTAAGTACTTCACTTGGTATCCTTCATTACTAGACAAAGTAGAGATAGAAACACACCAGAAGTTTAAATCTATCTTAGAATAAAGAATTTTCTCATACAAAAAGCAAAATGAAATTGTTTTAGCATTGAAGGTATACCAACAATGAACTCTTCCATTTTACTGATTCTCTTGGTTTCATTCTTAGTTTTATGAAAACCAGTCAATTATTATAGGTGAAATTTGGAACAGGTTCCTCTCAATTCATTGAAAGAAGTTGCAGGTGGACTTACTCTTGTTGGTTCAACTTCCCGTGATTACATTAAGGCTTCCTTCAAATTTGAGAGAGAGAAAACACAAGCACACACAAATTAAAGGGGCTACCCCCTGACATTGCCTTTTCCATATTCTTGCCAACCCATAGATGTAGTTGCTATTTTCATTTTTTCTTTTCTTTGGGGAAAAAAGCAAACAAACCCTATGACTCTCTCCTCACGAGACGTGCGGTTGAATGGTTTTTCAATGAATGAAAACAAAAGAAACTGAAAATTCTTTCTCCATTTGATTGAATGTGATTGAGGTGATCTTGATAATGGAACTCATGAGAAGCTTCTCTCTTTCTTTGTGTTGTTTCACAAGTCATGGCTTGTGATATTTTAAACCAAGAAGTTTCGTATGTCCATATCAATGTGGAGAAGAATGTCTAGCTATCTGTTCATGATTCCAGTTGGCACCATTATTACCTATTTGGAGGATGACCAATCTCGTGTAATTGCTTACAATTATAGTAATTTTTTCTCTTACTCTTTCTAGCCCAGTTTAAAGTACAAATGATTTTTTTTTATTTTTATTTTTTTTTTTGTCTTTCTTTGGTCACTTCTTGCACTATGATTGTTAAATATTGAGGTAATAATTCCACATCGGCTATTGATGCTCACACTATCAAGTATAAGAACCACAAGAGACCATCCCA
This sequence comes from Telopea speciosissima, assembly GCF_018873765.1. NCBI lineage: Eukaryota > Viridiplantae > Streptophyta > Magnoliopsida > Proteales > Proteaceae > Telopea > Telopea speciosissima. The sequence continues at coordinate 19,310,880 of NC_057919.1, read as the reverse complement.
CTTTGAACCAATTGATTTAAGATGGAAGCTAAATATTGTATCAGAGCAGATATGTTGGGCCTATGCAATGATGGGCCCTGCTCCACCCACGAAGACAGAGCCAAGTAAGACCTGCACACAAGGGGAAGTATTGAGATAGTAATCCCACATTGGGCTTAGTTAGTAGTAGCTCCGTTTTGAGCATAATCGCCCCACACTTTCCGTATTTTTAAAACGCATTTTTAATCGATCCGATTATACTGTATAATCGTATTATACGTTTATACTTTTTAAATTTTACTCTAATGTTTTAAAAAAAAAAAAAAAAACCCCAAAGATTAGAATTTTTCACGATTTCACTTTCTCTTCTTTTGTGATTTGTGTTTCCCCAAGTCAACCCTAGAAGGCAGGCGCCCTCCATCTCCGTTCAACACCTATCGTCAAGCGGCAACAACATCGGCGCGGCGGCGCGGCGAGGCGCAGCAGCCGCGGCGAAAGCTCATGTTTATTTCTTCTTCCATGTTGTTCTTGGAAGAACTTCTTCCACTGTGGTTAGTATCCCTTTCTCTATTTCGTATTGTTTGCTAATCAAACGAAAAATCACAAGTTCCAACTGCATCTCCATGGAAAATAGAAACGGAAACCTTTTTTATTTTCGGTTTCTCACAATCCACGTTCACCTATCCTCTGTTTCACTCTTATCTACAAGGATTAATTAATTTGGTAAACAGCAAGTTTCCTATTTTTTCCCTATTCTCATTTGTAGTTAATCACATAATTTTTCCTTTTTTTTTTAGCTTCAGTTGTTGTGTTCTCGTTTTAAGATGCCTTGCAGGTCTCCTTATTTCTGTTTTATTCTTATTCTCATTGTCTGAAATTGGAATTTTGTGGAAATCTAACCTCAACTTCACTTTTGGTTGAAAATTCTCACATTTTCCACTATGGTTCAACCAAAAAAAAAAAAAACCTTCTCCACTATGGGGTGTGGGTCTCTCTCGTTTAGAGACTACTTTATTGATATTTTGATATTTTAAGTGCTAATCTTAGAGATGTAATATAAGATATTATATTATTGTGTTTATTTTAGTTTATAAAATCATGATATTATTTTGTTTATTAGGTGGTGAATGCATGTTATATAATGAATATATGCCCGTTTTTTAAAGTATTATTGCCGTCTATGCCGTATTATACACGTATTAAACGCGTATCGTATTATTACCGTATGCATTTTATGAAGCGAATTTTTAAAAAGTATTATTACCGTCTAGTCCTTTTAATTGCCGTACGTATCCGTTCCCGTTCAATTGCCGTTCCCGAACTTACTAACTAAGACTGTGGGAGCTTAGACTATCAAGTATAAGAGCCACAAGAGTCCACCCCACTTTGAACCAATTTGTTTTAAGATGAAACCTTAATATTGAAGTGTACACTTGAACTACCCCTTTATTTTATTGGCTCACATACATCTGCATGTGATATCTCTAATGGTAGGTGCTGGATAGAATCACAAGATATTAGAAAATGCTAAAAGAGAGTAGCAATGTATATATTTTTTGGTCAAAGGAGAGATTGGCAATATATCATAATAGCTGAACAAGTGTGGCGTGAATCGTTATCCCCTCCAATTTGCTGTTCGCTTCAATTCCTTACATAGGAGTGGAAATGACCACCCTACCCCCTGCCCGAACATACTACCCAAGGTGGGGTAGGGTGGTCATTTCCACTCCTATGTAAGGAATTGGAGGAAATTGGAGCGGGCAGCGAATTGGAGGCGATAATTATTCACCGCAATCTAATAAGCTATATTCATCCCAAGGTTCAAGTATAAGTAATCAAACATAGGATTAGCCTTTATTGATTTTGATGCAAATTGGATTGGAATCAATTGGAACCTTTGAAATTGGAATCTTTTGATTCAATCAATTTGGGGGCCGGGTATCTTGCTACAAGAGATAAGTTTAAATGATTTTTTTGTTATTTTATTAACTAAAAAGAAGAAAACATAATCCAAAAATGAAAATCAAATATGAATAAGGACTAAGTTTCCCTCCACCAATAGAGGGTGGTTCACCCACCATCCTAGGGTTCACAAATCCCTCATAGGGTTTTAGTATGTTCAAAAATACCTTCGCAATACCCATTCCTGCCCTCTCCCGCCCCGCGGCCACCGTGGGTGGAGGGAAACTCGGTCCTATTAATAATGAGTGATTAAAAAGAAGGTTGCAGGAATCGGTTGGAATCGGGATTAAGCTCAACCGATTGGTATTTGTATATGACGATTCACCCAATCTGTTTCTGATTACTAACACCATGATGTAGGGGTGTCAAACCCTGGTCTGAATTGACGAAACCGGACCGAACCATCTAAAATTGGACCAAATTGAAACCTCTTAATGAACCTATTGGACCGGTTTTGGATTAGGTTTTACAACACCGATCCAAACCAATAAGAAACTGAACTGACATAAGAAAACCAGACCGAAGTCGAACCAAAACTGATATAATCTGATAAGAAACCGATAATAGCTCGAAATTAATAAAAAACATGATTTGTTCCATACTTAAGGATATATTTACATGGTGAACTGAACCCAAACCGATAAGATACAAAACCAAAACCGAACCATAACCGATGCATCCTTATTGGATTGGTTTCTGACAGTGAAACCAATTAAACCGAACCAAAACCGGTCCAAACTAACCGAGTGACACCTCTACCATGATGCATTCCTGATGAAAGAAAGTTGGAGGACCACACCCATAATTCTCAAACAGGTACTCATAGTTCCTAGTGATAGTGGGCATCGAATGTTTGATGAATATAACAGATTATGTGAAGTTGAGGCAGTCTCTTCTTAGCTTCTTTTACTCTCTCTGTTATCTTCTTATCCACCTTATAATGTTTGATGTTTGTGAACTCCAGATTTTTGATCCATTATGTTGTGTCTTATCTTTCTTTTTGATAAAAAGTAGAAATAAGAAAGAGACTCAATTATACACTCAATGCCATCTTCTTGGAGTTGGAGTGGTAACAACTAACAAATGAAGTAATTAGCCGACACTTGACACTTGACACTTGACAGGCAATGTTCGAAAGAGTCCAAAGGTCACTCACGCACATGATCGAACACGAGTAGGGCTTACCTTGTTGGACTGAACCAGACCATGTATTGACAAGCTCGATCCATAGCTCCCCATGTGAACATACCACAACAAGTGGGTATTGAAGGCTCTGCCTCAAACAAAGGCAATGACGCCATCACCAACCTGTATATAGACTGGATAGATTTATATCTGGTCAATCAGTGAAGCAAACTGTTTGCCTTGTATCCACCACATCCAAAATTGGGATAAAAATCATGGAGGACCAGTGAGAGGAATCTCCTTTAATCAATTCCATGAAGATGATGGACAATGGAATCCACAAATTGAGGCTATCAAAAGAAAAGAAGAAAAAGGGAAGCATATGTTTTGTGATCTCCAATGTTCTCCTTCAAAATTCCTTCTTTATAAACACCTAGTCTAAGTTAATTGCTACAATCTCCAGCCATGGCTAACCCAATTAGCTTCTTCTTCTTGTCTGTGCTGTTCATCCTTTTTCATTCCTCACATCTGATCTCCATAGTAGCACAAAAATCAAACATGTACATCGTTCATATGGACTTGTCTGTCATGCCCAAAGCCTTCTCCAGCCACCACAGTTGGTACAGAGCAACCCTTTCTTCAGTATCTGACAGTTCTAGTACTAGTACTAGTTCTACCTCTAACCTTATCTATACTTACACCAATGCCATCCATGGCTTTACTGCAATTCTCTCTCCTTCTGAGCTTGAATCACTCAAAGAGTCACCAGGTTACCTTTCATCAGTACTAGACATGCCCATCACCATTGATACAACCCATACATTTGAATTCCTTGGCCTCAATTCAGACTCAGGTGCATGGCCTGTTTCAAATTATGGCAAAGATGTCATAATTGGACTAGTTGACACCGGAATTTGGCCGGAGAGCGAGAGCTTCATAGATGAAGGGATGTCTGATGTTCCATCTAGATGGAAAGGAGAATGTGTTGAAGGCACCAAGTTCAATTCTTCAATGTGCAACAAGAAGCTTGTTGGAGCAAGGTACTTCAACAAAGGTCTAGTTAGTCACAACCCAAATGTGACAATTGCCATGAATTCGACCCGAGACACCGATGGCCATGGGACCCACACATCTTCAACAGCGGCTGGCAACTATGTGGCTGGTGCTTCCTACTTTGGCTATGCCAGTGGGACGGCACGAGGGATGGCGCCGAGGGCACATGTGGCCATGTACAAGGCTCTTTGGGATGAAGGTGCCTACACATCTGATATCATTGCTGCAATAGACCAAGCAATTTTAGATGGGGTGGACATTATGTCTCTGTCTTTGGGCATGGATGGGACTCCTTTGTATGAAGATGCAATTGCCATTGCCTCTTTTGCAGCAATGGAGAAAGGCATTTTGGTGTCATCTTCAGCTGGAAATCAGGGGCCTTATATAGGGACCCTACACAATGGAACACCATGGATCATGACTGTAGCTGCTGGAACTATAGACCGCGAATTTAAAGGTATCATAACTCTAGGCAATGGAGTAGCAGTCACAGCCGCGACACTGTACGGTGGAAATATGTCCCTGACCCAATTGCCCCTTGTGTTCATGGGAGCCTGCACTAGTGAGAAAGAATTGAAGAAAGTTAGAGATAAGATTGTGGTTTGCCTAGACAAGAACAATTCTGTAAGTGATCAAGTCTATTATGTTAGGTCTGCAAAAGTAGCTGGAGGGATCTTCATATCCAACACCACTGGCATGCTATTCTACATTGAGAGCACATCTCCTGTGGCTTTCTTAAGCCCTCAAGATGGTCAACCTGTCTTAGATTACATTAAAAGGAACTCTGATCCAAGAGCCAATTTTGAATTCAGAAAGACTGTTCTTGGTACAAAGCCAGCACCAAGTGTGGCTAGTTACAGTTCTAGAGGGCCATCACCAAATTGCCCAATTGTGTTGAAGCCTGATGTTATGGCTCCTGGCTCCCTTGTTTTGGCATCATGGGCTGAAGCTATCCCGGTGTTGGATGATGGATCTGTTCGGCTCTTCAACAACTTCAATATAATCTCTGGCACATCAATGTCTTGTCCTCATGCAGCTGGAGTTGCGGCATTGTTGAAGGCGGCTCACCCCGAATGGAGCCCTGCCGCAATCCGATCAGCTATTATGACTACAGCAGATTCATTAGATAACACTCTCAACCCCATCACTGATACCCAAGACAATAACAAACCAGCAAGTCCTCTAGCAATGGGAGCAGGCCAAATTAATCCGAATAAGGCGCTCGAGCCAGGACTAATATACGACGCAGGCACCGATGATTATGTGAGGCTTCTCTGTGCATTGAATTTCACCATGAAGCAAATCCAGATGATCACAAGGTCCTCTGTTTACAATTGTTCAGACCCATCTTTGGATCTCAACTACCCATCATTCATTGCCTTCTTTAATTCGAATGTTTCGTCTTCTGATACCAAAATTGTGAAAGAATTTCAGAGAACAGTGACAAATGTGGGAGATGGGATGTCAACATATAAGGCTAAGGTGATTGGCATGGATGGGTTTAAGGTGAATGTGGTACCAGACAAGTTGGTTTTCAGAAACAAGTATGAGAAATTGAGTTACAAGTTGAGGATAGAAGGACCAAAAAGGATGAAGGAGGTTGTGGTTCATGGTTCTCTCAGTTGGGTTGAAGTTAGAGGGAATCACGTGGTGAGAAGTCCCATTGTAGCCACCAACCTTAGCTCAGAACCTTTGTCTGGGAACAGTTAAGAAAGAATGTCTCTTTCTTACTTTGGGAAGGGAAGGGGAAGGAATGAATAAGTAGATTTAGGCATTTAGCAGAAGATGAAGGTTGAAGCTGCTCTGCTTGTTGTAACCATAATAGAAATAAAAAACCATCAACCTGGTCACTGAACTCTTCCATTTTACTGGTTCTCTTAGTTTTGTTCTTAGTTTTATGAAAACTAGAGAGAGAGAGTAGTTGCTTTTTTCGTTTTCCTATTCTTTGGGGAAACAAACAAACAAACAAACCCTATGACTCTCTCCTCAAGAGACGTGCGGTTGAATGGTTTTTCAATGAATGAGTGAACAAAGAAACTGAAAATTCTTCTCCACTTGATTGAATGTGATTGAGATGATTATGATAATGGAACTCATGAGAAGCTTCTCTCTTTCTGGTGTTGTTTCACAAGTCATATCCTCTGATGTTTTAAACAAATTAAATGATGTCTTTTTTTTTTTTTTTTTTTTTTTTGGGTTCTTATCTCACTTACTTCACTATGGTTGTTAGAGTATATACTTGAACATCCCCTTTATTTTATTGGCTCATATGCAGCTGCAATGACATATCTCAATTGGTAGGTGGTGTATAACTCTATCCTGATGGCGGGTCTTGGTGCAATGGTAAAAGGTTGCTCCATTGTGACCACATGTTGGGACTTCAATCCCTCTTCGATCTCTCTCCCCCCACCGGACCTGGCTCTTGTCCAGCCATGGTGGGAGCTAGGCGGTCCAGCGCTTGGAAACCACCCCAAAAACAGGGGGTGTGGTCATTTCACATGTGAGGCCCATAAAATGACCACCCCACCATTGTTTTTACTGTCGTTTAGCGGGGCTAGACGTTCCAGCTCCCGCCATGACTGAACAGAATCCTTTCCCCACCCCAACCCACCTCATCTTCTGGATGTATCATCTTTGATTGCATGTTTTGACTTTATCAGCTGAGGTCCCCCTTAAGTTTGCCTTTTTTTTGTTTGACTTGGATGTTGTACTTTGCTCTTTTGCTTTCAAGAATCAACTAGAATCAGGATTAAGCTCGGACATTAATTGTTATTTGTATAGGATGATTCACCTTCACCTGATCCGATTCTGATTACTAACACCATGAATGATGCATTCCTGATGAAAGAGAGTTGGAGGACCACACCCACCCATCGTTCTCAAACGTACAGGTACTACTCGTAGGTCCTACTGATAGTGGGTATCGAATGTTTGATATATATAACAGATGGATTATGTGAAGTTGGAGGCAGTCGCTTCTTATAGCTTCTTTTTTACTCTCTCTCTCTCTCTCACACAGTTATCTTCTTATCCACCACCACCTTATAGAGTTTGATGCTTGTGATCGAACTCCAGATTTTCGATCCATTATGGTGTGTGTTGTCCTTCTTTTCTTTCGGTGAAATAAGAAAGAGACCCAATTATACACACTCAATGCCATCTTCCTTCTTCTTGGAGTGGTCACAAATGAAAGTCACAAATGAAAGTTGGGGCAATTACTATCATTACCCTACACTTAACCTATATTTATTAAAACTATTCTATCTTAAATTTCTTTTCTATAACTACCCTATGTTTAAAATTTTACATCTCCTTCTACCCTCATATTTTTAAATATCCAAATTACCCTTCCTTTTCACCTAGTAACTTACTAATCTATTTAACCTACCATTCATCTTCTACTTTTTACTATTTTTGTCCTTAAAATACTAAAAAATGAAGCCCCCACCCACTTCTTCTCTCCCGTTTTTTATTCCATTCAGTTTTTTTTTGTTGTTTTTTCTTCAATTTTTCTATGTAATTAATTTTTTATTCAACATTTCATCCTCATCGTTCTTCAAACAGATCATGGTTCTAAGTATCGGTATCGTGTCACCCGTATCGGGTGATGTACCGATTTTGTTAGTCACCAATACCGATACCATGCTGATACTATATCGGAAGCATGGTATGACAAGGGGTAAAATGGTCAAAGAACTCATTTTTTAAGGAAATTCAAGGGTAATTTTGCCTGATACAGTCGATCCAGGCCGATACCGTATCGGTATCTTATCGATTTTGTAGGTTATCGATATCCGTTCCGATACCGTGCACTAAAACCATGGAACAGATAAACTCTCATAAAAAATAGTAAAAAGTAAATTGAATAAAAAGAGGAAGAGAGAGAAGTGGGATGTTTTGAAGAGAGTCCATCTGTTCCATGGTTTTAGTCCACGGTATCGGAATGGGTATCGATAACCTGCAAAATCGATACAGTATCGGCCTGGATCAACTGTATCAAGCAAACTTACCCTTTAAAGTGAGTTTTTTTTTTTTTTATTTATCATTTTACCCCCTTTTCGTACCATGCTATCGATACGGTATTGGCACAATATCGGTGACTAGCAAAACTGGTACGTATCGCCCGATATGGGTGATACGATACCAATACTTAGAACCATGATCTGTTCGAAGAAGAACGATGAGGATGAAATGTTGAATAGAAAATTAATTAAATAGAAAAATTGAAGAAAAAAAAAACCGAATGGAATAAAAAAAAGGAGAGAGAAGAAGTGGGTGGGTACTTTTATTTTTTACTATTTTATTGACAAAAATAGTAAAAAATAGAAGATGAATAATAGGTTAAATAGATTAGCAGGTTACTAGGTGAAAAGAAAAGGCAATCTGGGTATTTAAAAGTATGAGGGTAGAAGAAGATGTAAAAGTTTAAAAGCAGGGTACTTTTAGAAAAAAAGTTTAAAGTAGGATACTTTTAATAAATATAGGCTAAATGTAAGATAGTGATAGTAATTGCCCCATGAAAGTTATTAGCTGACAACACTATACAGGCAATGTTCGAAAAGTCCAAAGGGCCGGGTCACTCACTCAAACTCATGATCCTAGCTACTGACCCCAGTTGATCATCGGTTGCTACCGAGTCAGTTCACGGGTGAACATGAAAGAAAATGCAAGTGAATGGGGTCTGGGTTGGTGCAGTGAGTTGGTACACCTGACGGGCTAAAGGAAGGATTACATTTGACTGTGTCAGTCTGTCAGGTGTACCAACTCACTGAATCAACCGATGCACCTGTACTTCCCCCACACAGAAGAATACTCCCTCATAAAATAATTATCTGAATCATAGACAAATCAAGATTGTTGGTGATTAATTCAAGAACCGAACATAACGTTGCAAATCTGAAAATAATGGAAAAACATAAGTAATCAGTGGAACTAAGTCGTGCCATCGATCACTTTCATTAAGACGGTAGATGCATCAGATTATGCATTAGATTCTTGTGAATCAGCCTCTAAGATAAGACAATGTTTTTTTTCTCTATGATGTTTTACATTAAAATTTTCTCGATATACAAATTTTTTTTTCAATTTTTTATTTGTATTTTACAATAATCCATTCCCCACTCTTTCCCAAGTACAATACCCACCCCCCATATCCATCGAAATCGGGGATGGAAGGAGATCCCTTAGGGTTAGGGTGCAATTTCCCTTGGTGCCTACAATTTGTAAAGTTGCATTGAATTGAAAGTTATACCATGATTAAACATTAAATGAACAATATACTGTTGATAAAACTTCCACGTGAAAGATAAATAGTCTATGTGAGGGTGATTTATACGCTGGTCACTTATATTGCCATCTTACACGCTAAGTCAATAGTAACAAGAGAGAGAAAATAATAAATCAAGGTATGTATTAGAACTATATCAATGTCGCCAGTACCTTAAAAAGTGAATCAAGTTTTGTAATTTATGCTTGATATGGGCGCATACCTATGCCTATAACCTTGGAGAAGAGGGACCCGATGTTTGAATGAGGAGAAAGAGGTTTGAGAGAAGTGACACTATGAGAGTTATTTTTCCCATAGAATATATGTGGTTGAGAGATGCCTCCCCCAATGGGCAATGGCCCAACCCAACCAAAATTTATTAGGCCCATAGTAGTAGGGCTCTGGATTTCTTGGATTGGGATGGGCTCAAGCGGTTATTTAAGGCAAAGAAACCTCTACAGAAAGTGCACTTTGCAGCCAAGAAGTCCAGATTATAGATAGCTCCTATTGTGTGTTTTCTAGATCTAATAAAGGATGAGATATAATAAATTCCTCATCAGACTTGCAGATAGGCCCATATTGGGCTTGGAGTAACCTTTTGAGATTTATTGCCATAGAATTATAAGCATATCTCCAAAGAAACTTATTTTTTAAAATCTTTGGCCTGTAATTTCTGGGCTGGGTCCGTCCGGACTTGTTTAGGCCAACCTTGCAATTTCTAGGTCAACTAACATATATAATGATTTAGGGGTGCAAGTTTGGCCCTGACGGCCTAAGCCCACCCTGAACTTGAACAAGGCCTGGGTTGAGATACCCAGGCCCTAAGTCAGGGCTGGGCCGTGTAAAGGTTGGCCAGCCCATCCATCTCCCTTCCCCCCATGGTCAAGGCCAATTAGGGTCAGCCTGGTCCGACCCTAAGGGCGGGTCAGGGTTGGATTTTTCTGACCCTGAGTCAGGGCCAAGTCGGGCCTGGGCCCAACTAAAGGGACTCAAGATTGGGCTGGAGTTTTAAAAGGCCCGGCCCAACCCGACCTGTTGCGGTTGATCAACTTAGCTTTGGAGCCTATTCTTGTTGTTTAGTAATTTGGAGTACGAGAAACTTTGGCCAAGCGGGCCTTGAGACCTTGGTCCTATTCAAGATTTAACATTGAACTGAACCAACCCAACTTGGCACTGATTACATATTGAAGCTCCGGAGCCTCGAGGAAAAGAGTAAGGGTGTCAACTGGTACAGTTTCAGAAATTTGGTACAGTTTTGGTTCAGTACAGAGACAGAATGTAGATACTAAAATTGTACTGTACCAAATAAAAAATATATTTTTAATACCAATACTGTATCGACTCGGTACGATTTCGATTCAATTTTTTATTCTGTATGGATAGCGATTCAGTTTGAATCAATCGGTATTAGATCACAATCAGCTAGAACCTAGATATCAAGTACGAAGGATTCCTCAAACCTTGCGATGGATGCAACTGCTAATTAAGATACAAGATAACAAAGGAGTCCCTTGAAATATTTGATTCTTGAAGACAAAATGACAGAATACATTATCCGCAATTGTTGGGTTGTTACACACTGGCTTTGAAAGAGACCCAATACAAAATGTAGATGGAGATGTAGTCTGTTTGTCTCTTCTCCATCATCAAGGTCTTTACTCCTTAGTTGAAAGTCATGACACAAACTTGATGATATGAACTAAACACCAACTCCATGAGTTTAATATTTCAAGCTAACAGAAATTTAGAATGGTTATTCAGTGCACAAGGCTCCCGCGTTTAGCAGGGTCTGGGGAGGGTCAGATGTACGCAGTCTTACCTCTGTTTCTAGCACTTTACGGGTTATATACTTAATGTTATATAATTTGGTTCGATTCGATACATATCAAATGATTCTGCCTTAAAAACAGATATCATACCGAAATAAGAAAGATTCTATTTTTTTGTATTAAAACTGTATCGAATCTTTTTTGATTTGATACGATTTTAAACAATTGGTTTCGATATCGGCATTAAATTTTGATTATAAATTGACACCCTTAGGTGTAACTGTGTAAGGGATAGAAAAACAGCTCAAAATCCATATATCAATAATAAAGACCCAAACAAGGAAATAGTATACGTAGAAAGTAAGTAAAACTATTTTTATCATTCAGGAATACAAATTCGATCTAAAAGTCTAGAATGGATGCCAAACACGGCCCAAGTAAACGATCAGGAAAGAGGTAGGAAAACGAAAACCTCTCTCTCTAAATCCCCCACATGGGTTCACGTGTTTTGGGGCAGCGAAAGTCCATTCATTATACACACTTTCAATCCTTAGACCTCGCTCATGGCTAACTATAATAAATGGGAACTTTAATTTCAAATTTTATTTGGATTATTATTTTTTTATTTAATTTTTTATTCTAATAATAAAATCACCGCAGGAAGTGTAAGACAAGAAGTACAGGACTTCCATGCCCTGCATTATTCCCTTTTTCCATCCCATCTAGGCTTTATTTTTTTATTTATTTATTTTTGATAAGACATTTAGGCTTGATCTTACTTTCCATTTATACATATTTATACACCCCAACACAAATAACGTTATATAACAGTGGGTCCCATCGCCCTGGGAATGGATTTCCTTTTGTTCTTTTTTAGACTATATTACCTAATTGATCAATGGAGGAGGTGAAGAATTGAGAGAAGGGAGGAGGAAGAGAGGACTGGAGGAGGTGAAGACAAGAGAGTCGATCCCATATTCCCATGACCTCTTGGGAGCCACTCTATTTGAAAAACATCAACCAAATTGGTCAATAAGGGTGTCAATTGATCTGGTTCTGAGTTATCGGTATGATTTCTTAACGATTCTGATATTGAGGGGTTAAGGTCGGAACTAAACCGATAAGCTAATTGATTCCAAATTTAAGATTCAAGATCATTAACTAATGGGTAGGCCAAAATTGATTTCGATTCTGGTTTCCAAACGGTTCCAAGGAGTCCAAAATTAATTAAAAAAAACTCTAACAATGTTACCTTTATTTAATAATAATACAATTAGATATTAATTTCATTCATATGAGATATGCAACCCACAATCATTTTTTTTCTTCTCAAATGATGGAATTAATTTCATATACATCTTGCTTTGTATTCAATTAATAAGTAGGAACACCATCACCCTCATAAGTTAGGATCATTTTAGTTGAGGTATGTTCTTAAGTTAACATTCTCAAATGGACATTTAAATTGACAATCAAATCTTTGGTAAAATAGCATATGAGACAAGTGGTACCAGTCAAAATGAAAGGTTAAACAATAAAGAGTTTGACCTTAACTTTCATGACATTAAGTCTAATTAAGAATTATATGATATATAGGTTAGGATGTGAATTTGATTTGTTTCGACTAGTTTCAGTTCCAACGGATCCTAATTGGTCTATCAATTTTGGAATCGTTAGGAGACCGATAACTTAATTGGTAAATCCCAAACTGGATCACTAACTTATCGGTAGATCCAGAATCATACCAATAAGCTATTGTGTGGGTCAATTCCTATTCCTAGCGAGGTAGTTTTGGCCCAAATTGACACCCTTATCACTCATGCACTTGATCCTTTAGTAAATCATGGATTTATGAATCAAAATAATCGTTAATTCTTTTTGGGTAAAATGAGGATTTATTGATGAGGTTGACATGGATAACATAAGGCTTCATTTATACAAAAATCCTGAAGCCAAGGAGTAGAGTTCGATCAATCTATCTTACATGTCAAAGATAGAGCCTTCTGGGTAAGAGCATGAGCTATTGAGTAAGCATCCCTCGAAATACAAATGAACATTCATTTCTCAAACCTAATCAATAGAAAAGTAAAGTCATGGATGACAGTAGTCAAGAACAGAGGAGCCGAGGAGGTGACTGACTTGTATCCAAAATATATGTGATGACCCTTTTGTTGTCCGATTCAACAATAAGATGACTGATCTCACTGTCGTTTCGGGTTGTGCAGAGAGTCCAACAAATAAAAGAGGCAAGCCCAAGAACCATGGTTTTAGTGCACAGTATCGACTCGGGTATCAATCACCTTCAAAATTGATACAGTATTGATACGGTATCGGTACAAATTGGTCATATTGGACAATTTTACCTTGGGTTTCCTTAAAAAACAGGTTTTTGATCATTTTATCCCTTATTTGTATTGTTTCATTGATACGTTAACATCCAGGTATCGATGTCGATCACTTTCAAAACCATGCAGTATCAGCCGATCCAATACCGATATCTCAAACCGTGCCTAGAACCTCCTTTCTTCTATTCTTATCTTCAAAAAGAATGAAACTCCAACTTTGAATGGCCTCCGAGAGGTGAGGGTCCCCATTAGGAGGTATATAATAAAGCATGGAACCGGATCAAAACTGCTCTCATCTTTCCTCTGGCTACTCAAATTCAATCATTAATCTTGTCTGTATTGAAACTTTCTCTTGCATTTTCAGCTGTCCATTATCCTAAAGTCAAATTTTCATTAGATTTTCTAAGTTTATATTTTTCATTTCTTATTTTTTTCAATCTAAAACTCGATTTATAAGTATGAAACTCTAGAAATAAAAGACCTTGGGATATACTAATGAACAAAATTAGGGACCCATCGAACCTGCCATGTGATGCTTCATAGAATTTTTTTTTTGGAGATAAAGATAAGTTCATAAGTCTATATCTTAACGCATGACCAGTGCATGGAATCCGAATCACATAACTCAGATAATCAGGGAATGGAAATTGGCCAAAGAGTCCTGCTTGCAACGGACACAAACCTTCATAGGACCATCTACGTAATCTCCTTATAAATCTACAAAATTAATTTATGAGATTGTTTTCTCTCTTTAAAAATAGCCTCCATGTTTACCAAGAAAAAAAAAGGTCTACATCGGTAGAAAACATCCAATGACTATCCTTAAAAAGAATCATTAAGAGGACATAGATAAAGATGATCACTTCAAAAAGAATAGAGCATGCTTTTAGTTAGGGGTGCAAGTTTGACCCTGTTGGCCCGAACCCGCCCTGGCCCGCCCTGAACCTGAACAGGGTTTGGGCTGAGATATTTGGCCCTGAGGACGGGTCAGGGCTAGAAATTTTTGACCCTGAGTTAGGGTCGGGTCGGGTTAGGGTTGAGGCCTCGAGCTAAGCTTGGTCCGGCCCGATCCGACCCTAATTTAAGTTATACTATAAAATATATATTGACAAAATTTATACATTATAAACTTTAAATTTCACCCACATTTCTTTATATAATATATTATATATGAAGACAATAAGTGTTATAATATAATTTATTATATTGTTATTTTATGTAAAATTAATAATGTTCTTCCCAGCCCATTCCAGCCCATGCATTTCTTTCCCCCTCCCCATGATCAGGGCCAATCAGGGTCGGCCCGACCCGACCCTGAGGGCGGGTCAGGGTTGGATTTTTCTGGCCCTGAGTCAGGGTCGGGTCGGGTCGGGCCTGGGCCCAGCTAAGGGGACTTAGGGTTGGGCTAGGGTTCTATAAAGCCCGGTCCAACCCGACCCTGTTGCAGCCCTACTTTTAGTGCACGGTATCAGAACAGGTATCAATGACCTACAAAACTGATATGATACCGATATGGTATCAACTTGGATCGGTTGTATCGGATAAAAATACCCCTAAATTTTCTTAAAAAATGAGTTTTTTTTTAATTTTAATCATTTTACCCTTTGTCCGTATTGTGCTAGCGATACGATATTGGCAACTAGCAAAACTGATATGGATGATACGATACCAATACTTAAAACCGTGGAACAAAAAGAAGCGGTAGCATAGGCTATGCCGCCAGACAGAAATCTTTTTTCTTAGTAAAAAAAGAGAGCAGGGTGATCCAATTAATCAAGTAAATGCATGGTTTGAGTGGGGGCAAGCGCCAAGCTGTACGTTTACAGCTTTACGTGTTTTTTTTTTTGATAAAAGCATTACATTAACGAGGGAACGACGTTCCCGAGGCATCAGCAAACAAAAGAGGGGAAATAAAGGGGGGCGGGATGGACAGCCAACACATGGACTGCTGAGAATCAGCCGCCTTAGTGGCAAGCGAGTCAGCCATGCTATTGGCTTCACAAAAGACATGTTCAAATTGAAGAACAGAGAAAAAAGAGAAAAGGGAACGACAATCAGAAATGATGTTGGTAATCCTCCATGGCGCATCAGTAGTGATCCCGTTGAGAAGATTAACGAGAAGGAGATTATCGCTCTCAAGAATAATGTTTGTCAGATTGAACTGACGTGCCATAGTCAGTGCTTTCCTGGTTGCAAGTGCTTCAGCTACTAAGGCATAATTCCAATCAATGCCCTCCGAAAAGGCACAGATAAATTGTGCAGAGTCAGCCCAACAAACCCCTCCTATACCTGCGCTCCCAGGGTTGCCCTTGCTTGCGCCATCTATATTAAATTTGTATAAAGGAGGTAGAGGTTGTCTCCATCTGATTAGTCTTGTAGGCCTTTGGATGGGAAAATGAAAGTGGTGGACTGCTTCTTTAGCTGTTGTGATTGCTCTGAGAAGGATGCCACCTCTCTCTCTCTTTTGCCAACTCTACGAGGCGCACGTGTTAGTACTTAATGCAGAAAGTTCAAAGAAAACAAATGTAGTGCACTTGCAGATGCAGTTAAGGGTGTATATCGGTCCGAATTGGATACTTGGTTCGATTTTGGCTCGATTTTAGAGAGAATTACTGTGTAATCCAAATCCAGACCAAATCTCGCCTTAGTTCTGAAATTTGGTACTTAAACTTATAAAAAAAAGGCCGTATCCAGTGCACAAGGCTCTTGTGTTTAGTAGGGTTTGAGGAAGATTAAATGTACGCAGCCTTACCCTTATTTCCAGAGAGGCTATTTCGAACACTTGAAACCGTGAATCGGTACTCAAACTTATACGGTTCCCAAATTCGGTTCCTGTACTTGGTTACTTAATATGTAATACTATAATATAGTAATTTTATAAAATCTAATACTAATACTATTAAAATATATAATATAATATATAATTGTAATAATATATTAATATATGATAATATTTTAGTATTATACTATATTAATTTATTGGGAAGTAGTTTTCTATTAGGGAGCTGGCGTAGGCCACACTCACAAACAAAATTCTTTTTTTTCCAATATATTACTTGATCGCATAGTTTCTACCCAAGCGTCTGGGCCAATGGGTGAGCATGTCTGTGTATATACCCAGGGGCAGAGACGTAATCTCACGGTGCCTTGTGAAAGAATAATGCATTGGTACCCAAATTCGATTTAGATTTGGTTCTAACCATCGGTTCCTATGTTAGATCTAGAAAATAACCAAATCCTGTATTGGTTTTGTTTTTTGGTTCCGGATTGTAACAAAATGATATTCAGTTCGGTTCGATTCGATTCCAGTTATTTGATCCGGATCCGATTTCGATTTTTTATTCCAATTTGACATCCTTAGATGCAGTGAATGGCCATAGCGAACAAGGCAAAAATCTCAGCCGTTGGATTCGTAGCAAGTGACGTCCGTAACTGCGTGGCCATAAACCTTTTGGCCCTATCAAAACTGTTGACAGCTTTGATTGCTTGAACAATAAAAGAGAGTGTGAACTATGGAAGTAAATCCACTGGGAGATTATCATAATGGCGGTTCTTTAACTCCTTATTGGACTTTTAATAAGAGACTTGAGACCTGATGAGAGTTTAGAAGCCAAAGCCCAAAGGTTTCTTCTTCTTCTTCTTCCCTTTCAGAGTTCAAAGCACGGAGATTCAAAAAGAGTGATATATTGCGTGATTTTCTCTTGAGAGTTGAGTAACCTGAGGAGAGGAAAAAGAGGGGAAGAGGGTGGAAAGCAAATGTAAGATTTGATTTAGATCTCTTTCAACAACAGTGTTTTTGTCACTTTTGTGTTTGGTTTGTGGGTCTAGAGAGAGAATCGGCAAGTGAAAAGAGCAGAAATGCACGCAAAGACGGATTCAGAGGTGACAAGCTTGGCGGCATCGTCGCCAACGAGGTCACCACCTCGAGGACGACCGGTGTACTATGTGCAGAGCCCATCACGAGATTCACACGATGGGGAGAAAACCACCACATCCTTCCATTCAACGCCGGTGCTCAGCCCCATGGGTTCACCTCCTCACTCCCACTCTTCCGTGGGCCGCCACTCTCGTGAGTCTTCCACTAGCCGCTTTTCCGGTTCTCTCAAGCCAGGTTCTCGCAAGATCTTACCCAATGGAGGCGGTCGAAAGGGTCAAAAGCCTTGGAAGGAACCTGTCATCGAAGAAGAGGGTCTTCTCAACGCTGAAGACACTGAGAAAGGACTCCCTCGTCGATGTTATCTTCTTGCCTTTGTTGTTGGATTCATCTTTCTTTTCTCCTTTTTCTCTTTGATTTTATGGGGAGCTAGTCGTCCTCAGAAACCCCAAATCAACATCAAGGTAGAAAACTGAATTCCTTTCTAAACCCTTATCTTCAATTTCTTCTTTCTTTTTTTTCCTGCGAAGTAAGGGTAACATTTCTGTGAAATGAGTGGAATTGGTGATTGATTAATTTTGCAGAGCATCACATTCGAGCACTTCTCGCTTTCAGCTGGAGCTGATTCAACTGGAGTAGCAACCGAGATGAGCTCTATGAATTCCACTGTCAAGTTTACGTACCGCAACACTGCGACGTTTTTCGGAGTCCATGTGACATCAACCCCTCTCGATCTCAGCTACTCCCATCTCACCGTCGGCACTGGATCCGTAAGCAACCATTCCTTATCAAAGTAGACACTAATTTTGTTCATAATTTACAATCTATATTCTGAAATTTATCTTTTTTGGGTCAATTGGGTAAAATTGCAGGTGAACAGGTTCTATCAATCAAGGAAAAGCCAAAGAACGGTGGCAGTGGTAGTGTCCGGAAACAAGATCCCTATGTATGGAGCTGGTGCGAGTCTGAGCAGTTCCGGGGGAAACCTGACGGCGCCGGTGCATCTGAAACTGGATTTCATGGTCCGTTCAAGAGCTTACGTTCTGGGCAAGTTAGTTAAACCAAAGTTCTTTAAAAACATCGATTGCTCAATCGTCTTTGACCCCAAGAAGATCAATGTTGCTCTTTCGCTCAAGAACTCCTGCACATACGATTAGATTTGTTGTTCTGTTCAGAGTTTGAAGAATCGAATAAACAACACTCCAACATCAACAGATGGATCACAGTTGTTTTCTTAGAATAGCAGATCACCAGAACGACAAGAAATTAAATTATTGGAAACGATGAGAGGAAGGAATCGATTTCCTAAATTTCAGTTCCTTTGTTGTTTTGCTTTGTTTTGTTTTAATTACAGTGGGTGAAGTGGAGGCTGGAGACAGCTATACGGGCAGCTTTACGGCTGTAAGAGAAGAGAAGGTGTTGCGTGACGTGCGGTTTTGGTTGCCCGATTTGCCCGAAAGAGTGAAGACAGCTTCTGAGCTTCAGATTCCGTTGGCGTGATATGTGTTTTTTTTTTTAATTAATTTAAAAGTGAAAATTAATAAATCAAATGAAACTGGGCCCTTGGTGGGTTGGGTTTGTTAGATTTTGTTTTTGCCTCCTGGTGGATCTTAAAACTTTCTAAAGTCTGTCTTCTCCCCATGTGGGCAACGAAGGTTCGACCTGGACCACCTTGTGGGCTTTATTTGTTTTTTTATCTTTTCTTTGGCTTTAGTGGATACTCTTTTCTTTTTTTTTTTGTGGGCTTAGGGATCTGATTATATATAAATTCATGCCTAAATTATTTAATTTGGGGGGGGGGGGGGGTTGTTGTTGCTTGTTTGGAAGACACTTTCTATAGGTGAAGTTCGATTATTGTAAACTCCATCTATGAATCTATGATTATATGTATTTAATGTGTTACTTATAAGTAAGGGGCAAAGTTGGTCATTTGGTTAAAATTGGAGGTGGAAGCGGTCTGTGCCGATTCCGATTGATTCAGATCGGAAATGATTTGAATCGATCAGAAAAAGCTCTAGAATCAGCAGATTTGAGGAATATTTCAATGATTAAGGTGTTATTATCCAGAAATCGGCCGTATCGAATCAGTAGAAATTGCTGGCCATCTTCAATATGAATCGGGTGATACCCGATCTGATTTGCCTGTTTTTAAAATCTGGGTCAAAACAAACTGAATCCATCATCTTCTTCCTCTCCAATTATCAACTCAAACCTTTTGTCAAACTGAGGAATCAGTCAATATATGCACCATCTCTGATGGTCATCTCCAGTTACTCTTGGTATGCTCCATCTTTGATGGTCATCTTCATTTACAATCATCTTTTTAACCCTTAGGTTGTGTTTGATATGAATTTTTGGAATAGATTCTAAATATAGAATTCATTGTGAAATGAAAAAAATAGAAAAGATACGTTCTAGACCAAAAAATCTGTTTTGAGAATACATACCAAACAGGCCTTAAACTATGAAAACCCTAAATCAGTCATCTACTCAATCTCTGGTTGTCATTTTCATTTACGATCTTCTTTTATGATCACTTGAAACCTTAAAGAAACCCCTCAATTATGAATTCTGGCCAATTGACACCGTAACATCGTATGAGTACATTGAAATTTGTACCTAAAATCTAAAGGGGAGGGATTTAAACACCGTGAACGAGTATTTCTCATGCTAAGCCAATGGACGCATGAGAATTTCTCACGATTCTTATAAGGGTTCCACATAGTCAAAAGGGAGAGAGAGTATCACAGAGTATCAGGTAGAAGAGAGAGCATAAGAGGGCATGTGCTATGTGCTTCCCTTAATATATGGGAAAAGCTCATTTTCACAATGAGTCACGATGTTTGTTAGCTAATTGACCAATAGATTAGTTGTACACATTAAGGATTAACCACGGGTAAAATTGGAAATTCAATCAATTACCCTCCATGTATGTCCACGCATATTGTATAACTTTGTTATCCGTGTAATTCTAACCTTACTTAGGTCGTCCTAATTAGCTTATTTGAATGAGTTGTTCAAAACAGATTTGCCCAATATCTATGTACTTATTTTTACCAAAAAAATATCTATGTACCTATATATGTGAGCAGAAGGGACCTTCACGTTTTTTTCACGGTCACTTGTTTTACCATGTGGCATGATCCAATGGAACCAAAATTTGTGGATCTGTAGCTCACTAGGTCCCTACTCGCATGTCCAGTTTTAGCCAAAACAAATTTTGTAAAGTGGCAACATAGGGCATTGAAAAATCAAGAAAATGGGATAGTACACAATATATGGTGTCACACCCCAACACTTAAGAAAGGTATAAAACTGCTAGTGTGACACACTAAACAATCTATAACGGAAAAGGTGAAAATTAAACAATTCATCTAGAATCTAAAGAATTCCTTTCAAGCTAGGTTAAGTTACACAATCATTCTTTAATATATAAAATTACTACCTTCAAATATAAACCAGATTGTCAAAAATTTAAGTTTTTATCTCAGATGCTCACTCCCAAAAAGCCTCCACACAAAGTTTTATCCCAAAAGATCTAATCACTCCTAGGAGCTCTAGTCATTAATCTAAAAAATATTCTACAATAATAAGGGTGAGCACAACTAGCTTCATAGACCAAAAAACTATATTAATTTTCATGAGTATATTACAAAATCATAAATTGGAAGACAAAATTGTGATTGGAACTTGGAAGACATTTAAGCATCATTAACATGATTTCAAATCTAATGAGAGATTTTCAGACTTAGGAATCCAATAAGGAGAGTGATTTGGACCTATTCACATGCATACACATTTTCGAAGATATGTATCATTTTATAATGATCTATTCTTAACATTTGGAATATATAACCCAAAGCACATTTACCTAAATTCACCGGTTCAACCAAAGACCATAAAACTATAATTTATGCATGAGAAAACAATATGAGATAAAAAAAGGGTAAAGTACATGTACCCCCTATAATGCACCCAATATTCCTTGTAACCCCCTAGGCGACTCAATATTCCACATACCACCTTTCAATATTTCACGTAGATCTTCTGTTTTACACCCCAAATGCCAGATAGGTCCAATCTATTAAATACCATTGTTAGATATCAAAATTTTGATCATTTTACCCCTTATTCCATTTTCTTAAATTTGAAAAGACTTAATTACCCTCATTTATTTGTTGCCCTAAACTAATTGAAAATGACCATTTTATCTTTTATTTTAATTTTATAAATGAAAAGACCTAATTACCCTTATTTATGTATTACCCTAATCTAATTTGAAAATACTATTCTACCCCTAAATATTTATTTCTAAAAATCCCAAAATTCCCTCATCTTCCCCAAATCATCATCTTCTTTTACATACCCACCACAACCACCATCGCACATTGGCTTTGGGTTGTAAGACAAATGCGAGGAAAAGGGCTATCATTGTTGCGGAGAAGAAATCGAGTATCGAAATGGTCGGTGAAGATGGAGTATCGGAAGCCAGCGGCGGGGATAAGTTTTCTGGTGGGAAGGATCTCACCCAATATGCTCTTCGACCTGTCTTGCTTTCAACGGGCGAGGTTTTTTGAAACAAAGAAAAGCTTTTCAGAGTTTTTCTTAGCCCCAAGGGTTCGCACCCCGTCCTCTTCAGACGACCTTCCGACTTGATTCCAGCCATTTCTCTGCAGCAAGAGGTAGTTTACTCTCCTATTTCTTGATTACATTTTATTCGTTTTGGATAATTTCACCTCAATTTTCCTGAATTGTTGTGCCACTGATTCGTATCCATCACTGCTAGTTCTTCTGGTTTCTCTTGATCTGAAGCCCTAGAATTCTGTATCTGTAGTCTCTGGTTGTATCTGTTAGTTTGTTTAATATTCCTTTTGGTCACGAGATCTATGTTCTATATCTTATTTGACGGTTGAAATTTGGGAATTATGGGATTTCTTTGTGATTGGATTATTAGTGTTAGAAGTTCTGGTTTTAGGGTTCTATGTTCATGGTTATTCCATTAGTTTTTAATCTTGATTGGTCTTTTTTAAATGGGTTCCTGTTGGTTCTCTTCATTCTTAGGATGCTGCGTTTTGGAGACAATAGTAGAAGGATATGGCTGAGATGAAAATCGAGCAGTATTGTCTTGAGAACAAACAGTCTGCTGCTGCTTCCAGCTCATCTGTTTCCGATAGCAGTTATAGCACTTTGAAGTCCCCAAGATCCAGCATCACCATATTATCGGTATTTTTCTTTTTTCTGTTCACACTTCTCTTCCTTTTTACTGCACGACAGACAAATATTTAGGGGTAAAATAGTCTTTTCAAATTAGGTTAGGATAATACATAAATGAAGGCAATTAGGTCTTTTCATTTATAAAACTAAAACGAAAGGTAAAATGATCATTTTCAATTAGTTTAGAACAACAAATAAGTGAGGATAATTAAGTCTTTTCAGATTTAAGAAAATGAGGCAAAAGGTAAAATTGTCAAAATTTTTGCATCTATTGGTTGTATTTAACGGATTGTGGACCGATCTGGCATTTGGGGTGTAAAGCAACAGTGGTACGTGGAATATTGAAGGGTGATACATGGAATATTGAACCGCTTAGGGGGGTACGAGGAATATTTGGTGCATTACAGGGGGTACGTGTACTTTACCCATAAAAAAAAGGGCTCATGTAGAGATTTTTATTTTTTGGTAAAAGGCTCATGTAGAGATAAGGTATTCAAAAACTGAAGGAGGAAGGGCTTAGAGTTACCTGTTGATTCCTCTGCATCATAACCTGCACTGCATTCTTGAGTTACCTTATTATCCACCGCTCCTAATAGTTTCTTTATGAAATGGAAGCGAATCAGTCGAATTGGATACGAATCGATTGATTCCTAGTCATTTTTTTTATTATTCATTATGAATCGGATCGATTCATAGGCCGATTCCCACTTGCTAAATCAATTCAGATCGATTTGGATCAAAATCCTCTTTGACCGATTCCGAGTATTAAAATCTTGACTGCTTGAGATTTAAAGAATTCAAGGCAAAAGAAACCAATGTAGTTGAGACTTGGAGCATTCTTTATCAAAGCAGGCGATAAATAAATTGGTGGCCTTAACGAGAGGCGATCAAAACCTTGATGCATTCCTTATCAAAATCTATCTTTAATGGAGTCAATATATTTATCGCCTTCTTTGATAAAGAATGCCCCCAAAGGTAACCGGTCACATTTATCTTGGTGGAGACATTGGAGCGATCCCACCATTCTTTGTGAAGCGTAGAGCTAGCGTATAATTAGGGGCTTCACTTGTAAATGTGCCTGGGACGGATTATTTCTCAAGGGAACCCATCTTTTATTACTGGAGTCTTGGAGTGGAAGGCAACCACTACTAGGGTCCGGATCATACTTAGTTAAACGGTGTGTGGGTCGGGTGTGTATTGACCCATAAAATTTAGGAATTATTATCTAAATACATGTTTCCAAAGTTCAATGCAACAATGAGGGTAACTGACCACCATGACTTGAAGACGTTAGCTGTTAGAGTTGTCAAAGTTCTGATATCATTTTTAAACAAATTAAAACAAAAAATAAGGGTTTTCTTTCTTGTCACTTCACTATGATTTTCTTACCCCTTCTATCTCAACTTCTGTTCCTCTCTCTCTCCCTTTCTCTCTCTCTCCTGCTCTAGGATCTCCCTCTTTGGTTGCCATGGTACAATAGGATCTTTATCCCCTCCAATTCCCTGTCCAGCCTAATTCCCCAGTTCCTCTAACATGGGGGCTGGAATGACCACCCTATTCCTGCTCGAACAATCTGTCCAGGTGAGGTCCGCCACCTCCTATTAGGGGGACTGGGGAACTGGGCCAGGCAAGGACATGGGCCAATAAACCTGATTTCGTTTGTGATCGTTTGTAGCCAGAGCCAATAATGGTTGAGATCCCATGTCCATAGCCATGTTCTCTCTCTCTCTCTCTCTCTCTCTTTGCTTGCCTAGCATCGACTTTGTTTCAGAGCAATCATATTGGGAGCTGCATCCCCTCCCTCTTTTGTGAAACCTTCAGACCACCCGCACCACCATCAGTCGCCGCCCCCATCGTGGTGCTATGTAAGGAATCATTTTCCACCAAGCTTGTTGTGATGCCTAGTTTTTCTTTCTCCTATTGGGGATATTGACTATTAAGGAAGGGTTTTAACAAGGCCTCTCCACTTCCTACCCAGGTTGTTAAGATCTATGGACTTTACAAGATCATTTCCAGTCAAGAAACCGGGTAAGGATTGGGGGGTGGGGTGCTCTGGAGAGGATAAAGTGGAAGAGAGATGTAGAGTTCTCCCTACAAGATGTCATTAGAGGTGAATTTACAAATTTTAGTCCTTCACTTCAATTAATCAAAACAAACGATTTAATTGAGTATATAAAAAGATAGTGAATCGAACTACTTCACTCTCTATAATGACAAATAGAAGGATCCATTTACAGTGCAATCCATCATTTCACACATGAGAACCTGATTGATTTTTCCAGAAGTCTCCCACCTGTCGTAGAAATCAAAGCTAACATTAAACTCTTCATCCCTCCTTTTATCTTTCATGATAAACAAAGCTTAGATCGACCATTCAATAATCTGAACTTGGGCTCTAGCATTAGAGTGACCCCAACAGAAATTCCTTTGGAGTTGCTACGTAGAGTGAATAATTTTTTTCTAGGAACAGTGACAGACAAGGTAGCACGTAAACTTAGATTTGGTATGATTTCTATATCAATTTCGGATTCGATTTTATGAAATAATCAACAAATAGATTTTTGGTCAAGAAATTAAAATTTTTTTGGAAGGTCAGCTTATAAGGTTGCGTTTGGTAACGGTCTGAACACTGTTCTTTGCCGTTCTTCCATTCTTTAATAACAAAAAAACATGAAAATTTGTTTGGGTTACCGGTTCGTTTTTATGTTCTTTTAGAACGAACCGGAAAGAATCTTTGCCAAAAGAACGTTCTTTACAGATTGTCTCTGAGACGGTCTGTAAAGAACGAGAACGACTACCAAAACCCGTGAAAACCCGTGTAGGTCTTGGTTTGGAGATACAACCTTGCGATCAAATGTTGGGAAGAGAAGGGGAAGAGAAGGAGAAGAAAAGGAGCAGAGGAGGAGACCTCTACCTGCAATCCGACCTTCAAGGTAAGAACAACAAACCATGATCTCATCTCTCTCTCGCTCTCTCTCCCTCTCTCTGTCTCGTTCTCTCTCTCTCTCCCCTGCTGTAGACCCTCTGCTGTTAGGTCGAAGAAGTCGGATCAAAAGGAATGGATTTCAGAAGAAATTGAGCAATTTTAGGGCTTTTGGATAATGTAACATTCTCTCAGTGTAATGTATTGATTTAGTAATTCTTCATGTTTAAGATTTTAGGATTCTTTGTTGAATAGATAATCCGTGCTTCAAATTTTTTAGGGTTCTTTCTCTATTTCACTATTTAACAAAACCCTTGAGGTGTTTTGTGTCCTAGATGGGTTGTGATTCTTTGTAGGTGGATGTGTAATGGAGAAAGATAACTCAATTGGGTTTTGAATATGTTGAAAAATTAAAAGTCATACGGAATATCCATCTCACAGAATATCCCAGTTTCTTTGAATAGGATGGGTGAAATTCATTTTGCAGAATATCTCCTAACACTACTAAATAGGACGGGTGAAAATCTACTATGGGAGACAGTACCTCCATGTAAAGTACAAGCAGAAGAAATGGACCGATAAGCTAAAGTTCTTAGCAGTCCAAATTGAGGGTAAATTGTAAAACACACTAAATGCAAGTTTTGTTAGTATGTCTTGGAAAGTGTCTCGTAAACCAGTAATTTTTAGCAAGTCTTATCAGTCATCGTTTATTCTATATTTTGTTGATCTCGAGATAGTATCATTCTATTGAACAGTACCACCAAGCCTGCTACACACTTGACAAAATGTTTCTCTCTTTTTGGATTTGATTTCGTAAATGAAAAGATTGTTTACGGAGAAGAAAACAAATATGGATTTGCATTTATATACATGAAAATTATATAGGAACTTTCCTCTTTTTTAAACAAAATAGTAAAGTGATTCAAGTTCACATTATAAGCTTGGTAATCGTTGGATGTTCATGTCTCCCGTTCTCCCCACTATTTTGCTTAAGTTTTGAGGGCTTCTGGTACTTGTGTAAATAGGGTTTTGTGGTTGCAAAGCCCCCCTAGACACAAGCTAGTAGGCAATTAATCATTTCCTTCTGTGTCTTATTCAATTGATGATTCTGAATGGTAAAAAGTTTCTGGATCGATGATGCTCTTCAATCTGTGGATCTGAATAGCAAAATGCTTGCTGAGTGGTGATCTAGAATTTGCAAACCTACACATGAAATTTCAGTGCTAGATTAGGAAGTCACAAGACTTTCTAAATGACACCTCTATGGGTTTTGAATATGAAATTTCAAGTGCTAGATTAGGAAGGAAAATGCAAACTTGCATAGCCATACGGAAGAGAACATTGGATCTCCCTCCCAACCAAAATTTCAGCTCCCTTAAGACTGTCATTGACACAAACAGGCTATGCCCTGTTTTTTAAGACAATCTTTTTTTCCATTTCTAGAGGATCGGCTGTAGTGGTACGAAGCAATCCCCAATACCCATTTATTGGCTGCCAAATGGGGCTTCATAAGGCTGCGATGTGGGCTGTTGAGTCCCTTCCAAGTTATGTTTCACATTGCTGTTGCAATAATAGCACGAAGAGGATGGAAATGATGAGGAAGAAATCCATTAGACTGTGATGTTGTGAAAGGTGCACTCACTCTATGTGGAGTGTCTGAACTCTGAAGTCCTAGGTAAATTTTCAAAGGGAAGATGGGAATCTGGAGTTTCATCTCTTTTCCTTCTCTCTTTCTAGTTATGCTGGTCTTTTTATTTTCTCCCTTTCTAGTCTCTCTACCCTAACTATATATGATAACAAATCAATCAAGGGTCTTTCCCTTTGAACAATTGCTGCCTTCAAACCTGCATAGCTTTGGGGAAGATATGGAAGATGAGATCTCTTTTCCTTCTTGTGAATGGATGTATTCATAACTTCCCTCCTGAATTTTCATTTTCCTTTTTTTTTTCAAGTTAGATGCATTTATGTTGACTCTATTTATTTCCCATTTTGATGAGATCATAAATCACCTGCTGAATTCCTATTTGGAAATCTTGCTTGTTAACTTTCTCATGCAAAGATTCATTTCATTGCGACTCTCTTGCTGTATTTCTGTTTTAGACCTTTGCTCATTTCATTTCTCTTGTGAAGATTCATGCTACTGTGACTTTTTTGGTTGTATTTCTGTTTTGGATCTTTACTTAATGGATCTTTAGCTCAAATTGGTAGAGCACTTGGAATATGAGCATATTCCAAGGGGATGGTGGTTCGAATCCAGCAAGACCCTTTTTATTCAACTGTTCATAGTATAGTCAGTTATGGCACTAATCTACACAAGAACCCAATATTAATGGTATTTTTTTAATTTGACATATTTTTATAAGTGTTTTGGTTACGTTAATGAAATATTTTAATTTTATGCTAAAGTTGGTAAGAGAGAAAAGGTTTTTACAAGTATTTTTTGTATAATTTAGAAGGAAATGACATTACTGTAATTAATATCAAATTTGGAAGAATAGGTTTTACCAAACACCATTTTCGGTCTAAACAGCATTCTTGAGAACGTTACCAAACGGTCATTTTCGGTCTCAGAACGCCGTTCTAGACCAAGAACGCAAAAAAATGTTTCTATTCAAGAACTGGCGTTCTTTGTTCAGACCGTTACCAAACGCAGCCTAAGTTTCCTCTCCCCCAAAAGGGTTATTTTGATCAATTCTCCAAATGCGATTTGCATCTTGGATCCATCTATACTTCCTAGACAAAATTTTATCCCTACTCTCATTTTATAAAGCATTTATAAGAGAGAGTTCATCAATCTAAAATACCAAGGAAGAACTCAAACCTTCTGCGAGTGCAATGATCTTTCGAGGGATTCGGAGAAAAATCCCTAATCATGTCCTAAGAAAACATGACTTTCAAATAATCAAAATCTAGATCAGGATTTTAGGCCGATTGAGAAATCTGCTTGTGTCAATTGTGAACTTGGGAAGGCATGGGTTGTCCACCTGGTTCAACTAGTCTTTCATATGTTTGCTTGCTTGTCATTTTATTTTGTAATAAATATTTTCTCTGCCATAAAGTAGAAATAATTGAATCAGCAAGTCAATCGAAAAGAGATATCAAAGACATGCAAAATAAGAACACACACGTGTTTGGGGATGAACAGAACACTAAAATGATATTATGATATAACAAGTGGGAAAAAAAAAACTTCATTTTAAAAGTTGCATAATTTATAAAAATGGCACAACATGCATGAGGTGATTCTAAATTATATAAAAAGGAAGAAAAAAAAATTGATATGAGTAACCAAGCATCCAAATCTCTTTTACATACAAGGTCTTAAAACTTGGAATTGGTCAGGGAGGCGTCCGATCCGAATCGACCTGAATCAATTCAGGAATCGGAAATCTAAACTATTTTATGGTGAAAATCAAATCAGTTCATGAATTGATCCGATTCAAGATGGCTTATAAAGAAAATAATTAGGAATCAACCAATTCGGATCCAATTCCGATTCTGATTCAAAAAACAACGATTAGGAGCAATGGAAATAAAGATCAATGTCATCCGATTCTAACAGTGTTTCCTCCACCAATATAAATGTGAACCCAACATAAGAAAGAGCATTCTTTTATCAAAAGCAAGCGATAAATATATTGTGGCCTTAACGAGGCTATCAAACCTTTGGATCATTCTTTATAAAATCTATCTTGAAGGAATCAATGTATTTATCGCCTGATTTTAAAAGATTGTTCTTATGCATAGGTTAGGGCTTGACCCAAGTATGACCTCGGACAAAGCCTACTGGAGGTCAAAGATCCATATCGCAGACCCCATTTAGCTGAGATTCTCCTGAAGAGTTGGGCTATGCCACTTTCCTCTTAGTATCTTTCATCTTTCATTTATCTATTTATTTTCCATCTTTCTCTCATTTTTTTCCCTCCTTTTTTTTTGTTTGGATCCATGTAACCGACCCCATTACATTGGGATAAAACTGAGTTTGTTGTTGTTTGTTGTTATAGACACTGACTTGGTTGAATATTAGAGGCGATCAAACCTTCGTACATTATTTCTCATCGGTTGACACTCAAGGAGCTAAACCCATCTTTTATTATTGGAGCCTTGGAGAAGAAGGCAACCAATATTATAGTCCCGATCATAGTTAAAATGGTGTTGAGTTGGTTGTATCTTGCATTTTATGAGTCCACATAATTGTAATTGGGTATATTTTTGTAATTGAGTGGGCTTTAGGTCCATTACATGTATAAGATAAAATTATAATCTTGTGGAGATTAGGGTGGCATAGAAATCCCAAGACACTTTTTCACGCTTGTTATACACTAAAACTTTATTACCCCCACTTTTAGGTCTATTACATGTATGAGGTAAAATAAGGGTTTTCTTTCGTTTCACGTCATCTAGTGAAACAATTCATTTCACTAAGACTTTATTACCCCCACTTTTCACTCATGTTATTCGATATATAAAGGGTTTATATACTTAATTTCACAAACTAATAATACTCTACCAAATCTCTACCCTAGCTTATGTTCCTCTCCTTCTCCCTCTAGCTCTCCTGCATTGGGGTCTCCCTCTTCGGTTGCCCTGGTATAATAGTAGGTTACCTACTCTAATATCATTATATAAACAAACTTGAATCCATAGAGGATCATGTACTTCTCAAGTTTGCGGTGCCTCCTGTAGTCCTCCACCAGTGAGCACACAGACCTTTATCGCCTACGGTTCCCTATCCGGTACAGTTCCTACAATTCTCTAACAAGGGGGGCAAAATAACCATTCCACCCCTGCCCGAACACTCTACCCGAGTGGGGTCCACCCCCCTCTTGTTAGAGGACTGTAGGAACTGTACCGGGCAGGGAATCGTAGACACTAAAAATTCGTGAGCGCACACGCATATAATGGGATTGCTCTCTAGCTTTGTGTCTCTCCCAATTTAAGAATTACAAAAAGCCAAACCAAAGATGGTGAAGACTCAACATATAAAAGCCTCCCAAATGGCTCAACAATTATTTGGGTCAAAATGCTCCTTTAATGTTGAGGAAACATATATTTGAAGAATCAAAGCATTCTTGATTTTAACTTATAAGTCACTTGGCTTCTCTTCTACAAGCCCCAATTGTAGGAACCCTTTCCCACAAGCTCTCTTTAATTGCCACTGCTTAGTTAGGTCATCAGCTAAGATTAATTTCAAGAATAGATTTTTTTTTTTTTTGGGTAAAAATTTTAAGAATAGATCACGTTTAGAGAGAAGGTAGGACTAAGGGGGATGTAAAGGAGAACAAGTACATGAACCAAATTTATAAGAAAACATTAAGGTACTAGTACAAAGAGTCCACCATACATAAATGTAATTGATTATAAATCAATTCAATCCCACTTTCATGGGAGTCAAACATTTGCTTATAGTTTTCCCAATTAGAGAAAGTCTATTATGAATAGGAGCAAATATGCAATCCATTTTGACTACTAGAAACCAAAGAGGATATTACTTCTTTTTTGCTTGTGAATATAGGGAAGTAAGATAATGCCAACTCTATATAAAGCAGGATTTTAGTAATCTGTATCCGGTTTTATTTATATTTTTGCCCTTGATTAGTACTCGTGGATCGATATCATATCAGTTAGGAATCAGTATTGGCCTCTTTCGTTACTGATACGAATCCGATATATACTGATTCCTTGAACCATAATAGGGAGACAAGTTTATCTCTCACTCAAATACTATTTACCCATCAAGGGAAAGGGTGGGGGGAGGTTGAATTCTCCCATGGATTTCTAAATCCTAATAGCATAAGTAGGCATGACTCTAACGATAGAGGTGAGAACCATTTTTGCATAGGCCTGAATCGCACAAATGAAATCCAAGAGTGGGACCCACTTCGATTCTATTTGTTTGACTGTACAAAAATGGTTCTCGTACAAGAACTTGAGCTGCACTCTTAACGATAAGGGTATCTAGATGACCTCCTATTTGGGAATCTCTTCACCTAATATTCCTGATCAGGTCTAAATTATTGAATATAGAATGAACATATGGTAAACCTCACTTATCAAGAACCTTTCAGTCAGTCTCTTAGTGGGTCCCTTGTAGGAACCCTTTCCCACAGGACAAAACTTGGCTGCTGCCCGGGTTGCAGCCATGTTCCTGCATAGGTGTGGATTTGGAATCTTGAAGGATATTTTAGAAATTATCAAAACATAAAAGGGTATCTATGAACCCAAAGGGGAAGGGAATTATTCCAAGTTGGTGCCTACCATTGGGGGGCACCATGAACATGGGTTGGGATGTAGGATCGTCTCCAGGGAGCCTAGCGCCCAGGGTACTGCTAGGGGGCATCCAGTTGTTGAGCTGTACTGTACACATCTCGGTGCATGCCTAGGGATGTATGCGACACAGCCGAACGGTTGACAGCACCCTGGGCGTGCTAGGCTCCCTGGAGACGAGCTAAATTCCATGGGTTGTAGCCAATATTTTTCCTCTCCCACCAGCTCTCTTTTAACTGCTACATCGTAGTTAGGTCAGTTTAGATTCGTTGGACATGTCCCCACATCATTATTCATGGATTAACTTCTAGAGATCGAATATCTTATGGTGAGTAAGCCGTTGAATAATGAGATAAGATTAATTTTATGTGTTAAAACAAATACCAAGAAACACGAAGAGACAAATAAAGCAAATATAGATGACACACAGATTTAAGATGGTTCACACACCAAAAAGATATGCTACATCCACAGGCAAAGCTAAAGATGATTCACTATGTAAAATGGAAGAAGATTACAATGGACATCTCTCAAGAACAACCAAAACTATGCAAAAACTCTCACCTAGAAACCCTGGTTCAAAAATCCCTAAATCTCACTTGTTTCATTACTATTAGTACAAAATAGGTAAAACATATAAATAATCCTCCAAGTGGATCAATTCATTGGGTCAGGTCGTACCATACCACAGGACTTCACCGCCGCACTCCCAAACAAGATGGCACAGGTCCTCCCCTACCATCAAAGACCCCAAAAAAAAAATCTCACTTTGAACACCACCAAGAATGTCAGAGCGGATGAATCTCCCAAACGGGTACAAGAGTTTGAGACACACATAACATTAAGAAAAGACCACATCTAGAGAGAAGGTAGTACTAAGGAGGATTCAAAAGAGGACAGGTACATGAACCAAATATATGAGCTGGGGGAAAACGCAAAAATGACAAGAACATTAAGGTACCCGTACAAACAGTCCTGAATGTAAATTATTATCAATCAATTCAATCCCACTTTCTTGGCATCAAAGATGTCCTTAATAGTTTGTTCATTAGTGGGCCCCCAGTGTAGGAAGAGGCCCAATTAGAGATTCGTTTATGAATAGGAGCAAATATGCAATCCATTTTTGGCTATTTGAAACTAAAACCAAAGAAGATATTAATTCCTTTTGCTTGTGAGGATTGAGGATAGGGAAATAAGATAATACCAACTGACTATAAAGAGACAAGTTTATCTCTCACTCAAATACTATTTACCCAACAAGGGAATAGGTAGGTAGGAGGGGGGGGGGGGGGTTTGAATTCTCCCATGGATTTCCAAATACTAATAGCTTAAGTACACATGACTCTAACGATATGGGTGTCTTGATGACCTACTTGGAGGATCTCTTCACCTAATATTCCTGATTAGGTCTAAAATATTTGAATATTGAATGAACATATGGGAAACATGCTAATAACAGTACAATAGAATCTTCACATTAAGGTGAGGTGTTGGGTTGTGTGTCCAAACACTGCAAGCCGTTGGATGTGCGCTACACTCCCTGTCGCACTATGAAGGAGCCCAACACCTAATAATTGTACAATAAAATCTTCACATTGATCTGAACCGTTCGATCAAGCCTTGGGCCATCAAGTGTGTATCTTTTACGTTTTATTTACATTCCTTTCCAGAAAAAGCAAAAAAAAAAAAATCAAAGGAATCGGGAATCTAAGCTATTTTATGGTGAAAATCAAATCGTTTCAGGAATTAAAAATCGATCCAATTTTTGGATAGTAAAAAAATCATGGTGAAAATCAAATCAGTTCAAGATAGATTATAAAAAAAATATCAACGATTAGGAGCGGTGGAAATCATGATCAGTTTCAGCCGATTCTGATTCAAATCGACCAATTTACCGATCGAATTCCCAATTTTAAAACCATTTTTTTAACACATTCTATCAAACATAGAGAATACTCATGATATCATGGGAAGGATTGCTTGAGATTTAAAAGTATTCAGGTAAAAGAAACTCAGAGAGTTAAGAGCATGGCCATTCACTCCCCTGTTCTTAGCAACAGCGTTTCCTTCACCAATATAAAT
This sequence comes from Telopea speciosissima, assembly GCF_018873765.1. Lineage (NCBI taxonomy): Eukaryota > Viridiplantae > Streptophyta > Magnoliopsida > Proteales > Proteaceae > Telopea > Telopea speciosissima. The sequence goes on along the minus strand of NC_057919.1, from coordinate 19,277,021 downwards.
GTGATCGACAAACATTGGAGAGCAGCATTCTTTTATCCAATAAACGAGACGATCAAATCTTTCTTGGTGGACTCAATTATATTTATCGCCTGTTTTGATAAAGATTTTCTCTCTTATGTTGGAGATCACATTTATCTTGGTGGAGACTGGAGACACCGAGTTGGTTGGATATTGGATGCGATCAAACCTTTGGAACATTATTTCTCACTCGTCTACATTCAAGGAGCCTTGGAGGGGAAGGCAGCAACCACTACTAGGTTCCGGATCATAGTTACTTAAAACGGTGTTATCTTATATTCTATGGGTCCATTGGACATGTTTTTGTAATTGAGTGGTTTTAGGTCTATTACAAGTATAAGGTAAAATTATAATCTTGTGGGTCCATTAATTAGAAAACCCTAGACACTTTTCACTAATGTTATTTGCTAGAAGACTTTATTACCCCCACGTTTAGGTCCATTACATGTATAAGGTAAGGTTTTCTTTTGTGTCACTATGTATAGTGAAACAATTTACTTCACTAAGATTTTATTACTCCCATTTTTCAATCATGTTATTCGATATGTGAAGGGTTTATATACTAATTTCACAAACTAATAATACTCTACCTCAGCTTCTGTTCCCCTCCCTGTCCCCGACTCCCCTCCCCTCCCTCTCCTGCTCTAAGATCTCCCTCTTCGGTTCCCCTGGTACAATAGAAGAAACCTGATTTGGTAAACCCAAAAAAGATAAACCCATACTTGTGAACCCCTGTGGATTCCTTCTTTGGTTCTTTTTTTTATTTTATTTTATTTTATTTTATTTTTCATAATAGACATTGTATACTCCGGCGAGATGCAAAATGCTGGAAAACAGGGTGAACTGAATAGTAGGTTACCTGCTCTAATATCAATATGTAAATGAACTTAAATCCATAGAGGATCGCGTACTTCCATTTGGCCCCATCATGCTACCTCCTGCCATCTCCAGGCAACTCAATGTTCTAGTTTGTTGGCGAGTTTGCAATGTCTCATGTAGTCCTCCACCAATGATAGCGCGCGCGCACACACACACATAATGGGATTGCTCTTTGGCTTTGTGTCTTGCCCAAAGTTACAGCCAAGATTGATTTTTTTTCCTTTTAAGAATTTTAAAAAGCCAGACCAAATACTTAGTATCCCTTTGTAATTTGCCTACCATTAAGGGAAATTATGTGATGGGTTATGTAACCATTACCCCTAATTGTTGATGTGGCAATTGGGACATATCAGCCAACATAAAGTCCTTTCAACAATCAAAGAGGTTGAAGATCTCAATATTTAAAAGCCTCCCAAATGGCTCAACGGTTATTTGGGTCAAAATGTTCCTTTAAAGTTTTTTTTTTTTGTTTTTGGTAATGAAATGCTCCTTTAATGTTGAGGAAACATATATTTGAAGAATTAAGACATTCTTGATTTTAACGTATTGTCACATGGCTTCTACAAACTCTCTTTAACTGCCACAGCTTAGTTAGACCAGTTTAGATTCATTGGACATGTCCACACATCACTATTCATCTATTTAATTCTAGAGATCAAATATCTTATGGTTTAATAATCTTTTGAATAATGAGTTAAAGATTAATTTTAAGAATAGATTTTTATTTTGGTAAAAATTTTAATCAAAGATCACGTTTAGAGAGAAGGTAAGACTAAGGGGGATGTAAAGGAGAATAAGTGCATGAACCAAATTTATGAGACAAAAAAAAAAAAAGGCCAAAATGACAAGAACATTAAGGTACCAGTATAAACAGTCCACCATACATGAATGTAATAATTGATTATAGATCAATTCAATCCCATTTTCTTGGGGGTCAAACATTTCCTTATTATAGTTTGCCCAATTAGAGAAACTCTTTTATTAATAATAGCAAATATTCAATCCATTTTCACTAGTAGAAACCAAAGAGGATATTACTTCCTATTTTGCTTGTGAGTATAGGGAAGTAAGATAATGCCTAATGCCAACTCTCTATAGAGTAGGGTTTTAGTAATCGATATTCGATTTTATTTACATTTTTACCCTTGGCCAATACCTATGGATCGATATCATATCGGTTAGGATTCAATGTTGGTCTCTATTGATATCTCTCACTCAAATAGTATTTACCAATCAAGGGAAGGGGTGGGGTGGGGTGGGGTGGGGTGGGGTGGGGGGGGGGGGAGGTTGAACTCTCCTATGGATTTCTAATGATAACGGCGAAAACCACTCTCGTATGGCCCTTAGCCGCACAGATGAAATCCAAGCGTTGGATCCACTTCTCTTGGATTCTATCTGTGTGGCTCAAGCCGTACGAGAACCTGAGCTGCACTCCTAACAATATGGATATCTAGAGAATCTCTTCACCTAATATTCCTGATCAGGTCTAAAATTATGAATATTGAATGAACATATGGGAAATTTCAATTAGTATACTAATAACTGTACAATAAAATCTTGACATTGATCTGAACCGTTCAATCAAACCGTGGACCATCAATCTGAAGGCCGGTGTATCTTTTACTTTTCATTTACATTCCTTTACCAAAAAAATCAAAAGAATCGGACCACCGGAGTTCCGGTTCGCCTGAACCAGAAGTCTGCTATGAAAAAACAGGGGAGAACGATTCTGCTTCTGCTTGGCCTCGCCGTACAATGGTCCAACTATCTGAAGATCCCCAGTTCGGACGTTTCTGCGTCACGAACTTCCGAATTCGATCTACCGGAGAAGACGATGAAGACGAATAGGAATCGGGTCGACCAGAATTTTCATGATCACAAGTACAAGAATCCGGTGACGATGAAGTAGAGATTGAATTGGAAAGGGACGATTGTGTGGAGCTCCTCCACTCGGGAAACTCGAAAGCACTTCTAGGTGATCGAGAAGAAGATGGTTTATCAGCTTGAGGCCATGAAACAGTGTTATCAGTTACAAAGGGATGATTCAATAGCATCTCAGCTGTCCATCTCTTTGATGGATCTCTCACGAAACATCTCTGCAAGAAGTCTTTCCCCTGTTCCGACATCTCCTCAGGAATCTCCGGCAATTCCTCTCCGAACCCAATCCGAAACAAGAGAGCGCTGACGTCGGTGTCTGCTTTACACTTCCATGCCGGCCTTCCAATCACCATCTCCGCCACGGCGCACCCAAGTGACCACAAATCACCCGGCGCCTCGTGCTCGTTGCTGGCAATGGATTCAGGTGACATGTATAGAGGTGTGCCTCTCAAATTCAGCTTCTCCACTGCTCCCGCCCTCTTCGCCAATCCGAAATCAGCGATCTTAACATCATCGGTCCCGTCAGGAGCAGAGCAGACGAGGATGTTCTGAAGCTTGATGTCGCAGTGGACGAAACCCTTCTCGTGAATGCAACGAAGTCCCATGAGAATCCACCTCGTGTAACGCCTCACATCTGATTCAAGCAAAGCTCCACCTGATTTCTTGACCAGGCTAGCCAGAGTACCTCTGGAGGCGTACTCCAAGAACACATTGTAAAATTGCTGACCGTTTTCGACTGTGTGATCATCTCCGAGACAACGGACGATTTGGGGACAATCTCTGAGATGGGATAGAATCTCTCTCTCCCTCTGAAGTGAAGAACACTCGGAAATTGCAGCTGATTTTACCGCCATTAATTGAGGCAGATCAACCAGACTGCAATCTCCCGCTGGAATCGCCAAATCCACAGAACTAAAGCTCCCCCGACCAATTGATTTCCCTCTCTTCCACTCCATCTAGTAGTTTCGAACAAACTACGAAGGATCAGAAGCGATTCTTTGCTTTTTAATTTTGGGTTGTTCTTGTTTTCTTCTTCTCCCACGTCTTTGCTTCTTCGTTTCCTCGAGTTTGCTTTGCTTGCCTGCCTTGCTCACTGTGAGCACTCACAGCGAAAACCAACTTCTTAACGTCTTTGAATCGTATATCACTATAAATAAGCGAGATTTTTTGTTTTGATTTTTTTTTTTTAAAAATCACGTGAGAGAGAAAGAGATTCTAGGATCAAGTGCAACACAGATCTTCTACGGCACGCTGCCGTATTCTATTTGTGCTGCATAGACACAGGACTGTGCGCAATGACCGTCTAATCCCATCTTACACCGTAGAATATCTGAATCCTTCCCTTTTACTTACTAATTTGCGTATCCAATTTCAACACGTGGATTATAGTCCTCACACGATTCGGATTTGTTTCCAAGTTTACGCGGATAACTATTGCCTATATCCACTGAAATGACTAAACTACCACTAGATTACTGACGAAATTAGCGGAGATACCACAGTGTACAACACCAATTCACAACGTGAAACGCCTTGTGCTTTGCCGATGGGTTTCCACCAACTAAGAATCTAATCTTAAATGGAGTTTGGTGTTTAGAAGTGTTAGCCACTGGTAGGTGAGTTTCGGGTAGTAAACATATTTAAGTGTAAGATTACTTAATTAATCACATAAAGTTGAGATGGGCCCTTAAGTCGAGGGATGGCCCACCTAATATAGGTGGGGCCCCTTTTTTTTTTTGGGTATCGTGAGCAAAGGGCAGCCTTTGGGGGTATAAAACACTGAAAACTAGAACAAGGATTTGGTGAAGTTAATTAGGAAATCCGGAAATCAGAAAGCTGGAACTAACATATTGGGTCAGTTAGTATTTTATTTTTTTTTGGTTGAAATGTAAATTTATTGATCACGGAACAAAGTTCCAGCAAGGTCTTCATACAAGTAGAGATTAATGAAGGAAGGGGTAGACTAGTGCCATACATTGTGATATTGATTTGTTGCATCAAAAGAGGCTAAAGCATCCACCACCCGATTACCTTCTCTGAGGGTATGAACAAAAGAGATGCTTTGAAAATGAGATAAAAGAGAGAAGCAGTCTGCAATTATGGCTGCAATCCTCCAAGGGATAGGAGTAAAGGTCTTATTCAAAATCTTCACTACTAAGAGGTTGTCCATCTCTATGACAATTTTTGAGATGTTCATAGAGACAACGATGAGCATTGCTTTACGAACTGCTAATTGCTATTTTCCAAATGAGATGTTGTATTCTTGGGGCCGTTGGGAGATGCCAAATATTCAGCCAGGACCTGTTCACATTAAGGGTGAGACCTTTGATAGCTATACTGTAAGCTGATGCAACTGAGAATTTTTCATTTGAAGTGGCTGCCCAAACCATTCTATCCTTAGATGGAAAAATAGGAATTGGAATGGAGAGGATCCTGAAAGCCATCTCTGGTGGCCACCAATAGAATATCCGATCTCTCCTCCATGAATTAGTGGAATGGTCTATGAAGAAAGCCACAGTGTTTGGAGCATGTTGTGGCAATGGAAGAGGAGCTGTTGAAGGAGGGGAGTCAAGAATCCAACAATCAAGCCATGGGTTAATATCAAAACCATTGCCGACAGAATGGAAAAGTCATTTCCTGAGGAGATCTCTGGATGAGTATATGGATTTCCATCCCCAAGAAGCTGTAGCAGGACATTTAGCCGAGAGAAAGGACGAGTGGGGAAAATACTTATCTTTCATCATCTTTCCCCAAAGAGAAGTCGATGGATTGAGAAGATCCCATCCCTTCTTAGCCAAGAGGGCTAGGTTCATAAATGATGACTACTTGCTATTAAGCCCACCGAACTTTTTGGTTAAACAAATGGAACTCCAAGACACAATTGGAATGTGTCTTAGAAGTCCCATTGGAACAGAAAAAATCTCTGCTAATAGAGTCCAAAGATTTGTGAATCGAAACTGAAATCTTGAAACAGGACATTATGTAAAAGGGCATTGTTGAAAGAGTTGACTGAATGAGGATAGTTTTCCTTACGCTCAGAAAGTGTGATTTCCAATGTAACTTGTAACTAATAGTAATTATTGAGGACAAAAATGGAAAGAGGTTATGTTGGGTGTTGGCAACTGCCGACCAGGGAGAGATATGAGATCTCTCATATGATGGGATATACCCTCCCACCCTCCCTTCCTTTATTAAAAGACTTTTAGTTAGTTGTAACTTGTAACTAATAGTAATTATTGAGGACAAAAATGGAAAGGGGGTTATGTTGGGTGTTGGCAACTGCCGACCAGGGAGAGATATGAGATCTCTCATATGATGGGATATACCCCCCCACCCTCCCTTCCTTTATTAAAAGACTTTTAGTTGGCCCAGGTTGGCTCATTAAAAAAAGTACTGACACATATTGTTCTCAATTTTTTTTGAATGGGAGGGGTGGGTGTCTATGGTTTAGTACTTTAGTTTATTGCTTTCTTGATTAAGCATAGGTCATAGGGATCTTGCCTTTTCACATGAAAATCACACTAGACTCATTGAGTGTGATTCTTGTTACCAACCAGTCATCTAACAAATCAGGTTGAATAGGCTACTAGCTAAGGGTGTCAAAGTTCAACCCAAACCGGTTGGATCGATTGAACCAAATTCTTATCGGTTTGGATTTGAATAGGGGTTATATAAAACCGATAGAAAGCGAAATCAAATTGGATCGATCGAAACTAAAAAACAGACCAAAATCGAGAAATAGTTGAGACTGGACCAATAGTAAATGATAAAAAAAAAAATTAAGAATTGAAAATTTTCGATTGATTTCTTTATGTATACATATAAAATTGAAATCAGACTGGATCGAGTCGAACCCGATAGCAATCTGAATACATAACAAACCGAATCAAACCAATTGAAATCGAAACTTCCTTAATGATTTTGTTTCGGATGGACCTAATAATAGACTAAAACCGATTCAACCAAACCGACCCGACAGATTAACACCCTTGCTGTTGGCTAGGACAAGCTCAAAAAATGAGAGTTGGAGGCATCACCTATAGCTGTTTTGGTTGTTTAGAAAAATCAATAATGGTAGGTAGAAAATAGAGGGGAGACCTACCCCCCTTGCTATCTCTAACTTCTCATAACAGAACTAGCCAAAATTGGGTAAGAAAAGAATGTAAGACAGTAAGAAGAGAATCAAGCATTATTAAAAAACAAGAAGACAATCAAAGAAGCTGGCCTAACATATGGAAATCATTTTTCTACTAAAAAAATCCTTTTTCAAAAAAAAAAATTTCCCCAAAAGATCTACACATTGAAGGCAATCAAGTGAAGCTTGAAAAGAAAAGTCCAAAAAAATAATGTTTTGGAGAGGTTTCCCCATCACATCAGTGTGGGGAGAATCCCATGTCAACCAATGGTATTGCAAAAAAATGGAATCTTTCCATATGAGAGCCACGTGGTCAAACTTTCGAGAGGATATTCCAATATTCGAGACTTGGTGTTTGTTCTACTCTTGCTAGTATCATGATTTCCATTTTTGGTAATAATGCTTAGTTAGTCACAAAGATAGATTAAAAAGGGAGCAAGTGTAGCAACATTAATAGAATAATACATGGATTAGCAAACTAATACTATTCAACAACCAATGTGATACTAGTGGGCAATCATAATCCAATTGACAACCACTATAGCTTCAAAATCTTAAATGAGAATTAGTCCAATTAATCATTGTGCTAATTAAATTTTTTTATACTTCTTTTTTAAAACCATCACTCAAAAACGAGTGAGATAAGGATTATTTCAGCTTGATCTGATTTAAAATTCCCAATCATTTTAGACAGATCGAGCTCCTTTAGGTGCAGGGGTGCACCCCACATCTCACCACAGCTTGCCATGTGGATGAGCTCCCTGTTAGACGATCTGGATTGAAATTTAAAAATCCTCTTGTACATCGTATGTGCACTATATGCTCAACTTTCCTAGTTCAATCCAAACCGTCCAAAAGAGAGCTCGTCCATGTGACGAGCTGTGGTGTCACACCACAAGATGTGCGACACACCCCTGCGCCGTAAAGGAGCCCAACCTCACATTAGACAAAGAAAACAACAAAATTCTTAACCAACTTGTCTTTATTTAATTCTAACTCAATCCCCTAATTGCCAACCGCAGAATAAAAAGAGATTAGGGACTAATCATCAAAGATCACATCAAAGTAAAACCAAAATTGCATGGGAAAATGGGATAACTAAAGAATCTGCCATATCTAATTCTGATGGGAGTGATTAATTAATTAAAGAGTCATTATCTTGTGAAGGACATGAGAAAAGTTGCTGTCTATTTCTTCTTTAAGTAAAACAAAAGAAAGAGCTTGTAACCTTTCACCTCCTTTTGCTTGATTCTTTGAACAAAGAAAGGAGAAAAGGAGAGGTGAAGTACACGTTTTTCTTCCAAATCCTTTGACAGTGCAGCCAACCACGTTTTCCTCACTAGAATATTAATAAAACCCGGTCCAAAATGTCCGGTCTTGGGACTCACTCCCTCACTCTTTGCTCATGTGACTTTGTAAAAATGGTGGGTGAGTGGGTGCATGTATATAATATGTGTGTATACAAAGGGATATGATGGTGGGTCCCAAATTGGTTATATAATCCAGTGCATGGATTGAGAAAAAGGCATCGGATCCATGGTTTGAGGTATCAGTATCACATCGTCCGTATCGGGTGATATGTATCAATTTTACAAATGACTGATACGATATCGTGTCAATACCGTATCAGTGACACGATACATGTCAAAAAATCCATTTTTAAAAGAGAATCAAGGGCAAATTTGTCTGATTAGGATTGATTCATACCAATACAGATCCAATACCATATCGATTTTCAGGTTGATCGATACCCATACCGATACCGTGCACTAAAACCATGATCGGATCAGTTGAATCGATCGAACCACATCAGTAGTGGTCAAATCAACTAATTCATATCGATATCGTTAGAGGCTGAATCCAATTCTTGGCCGACCTCATATCGGCGTAGGTATGTATTAAAGGTTAAAAAGTTTTTAAAAAAAAAAATAATAATAATAAATAAAATTTAAAAAAAAATAGGGGATAAATCCATCCAATACAGGTCGATCCGGATTGGTTTGGAATTGGTATACAGATCTTGATACCGTTACTAACTGCTTGACCCGGTATCATAGATTCTTCTTGGTTGGTCCTTCTGGATGGCATTTGCAATTAGATCCAGGTTTTAGGTTTCATTTTTGGGATCGACTATATAAGTATTGGCCTTAAGGGTGTCAATTGGTCTGGTTCTGTAACGTTTCAGGCCCTAAGGGGTTAGGATCAGAACAAGACCAATAAACTAATCAATTCCAAATCTAAAATCCAAGATCATTAACTAATGCTTGGACCAATTTCAGTTCCTATTATTCCAAGCCAACATTTAAAAAAATAATTTCATAATACATGCTACGTATATTCAATTATATTATAACACTAATTTCAATCACATGAGATATGCAATCTACCATATTTTTTTTCTCAAATCAAGAAACTAGTCTATTATAACTCTTGTTTTATATTCAATTAATAACTAAGAATACCATCGTCCACATTCGAATCTTTGCAAACTAATAAATGAGATAAGAGAACATATGAAATAAGAGGTCACAGTAAATAAAAAATAAAAAAATTTGGTGCATGATACCGGTCAAAATTTAAAATGAAAAAAAAAAAAAATAAAGGATTTGACCTTTGCTTTCATAACCTTAAGTATTAATAATTAAATAATATATTAAGTTATGATGTGGATTGTTTTGGTTCCTAATTAGCCTATGGATTCTGAAACCGTTAGGTAGATTCAGAATTAGACCAATATACTATTATGTGGGTTGGTTCCAATTTTTTTGCGGATGATCGATATCTAATTATGATGTCCAATTGACACCCTTAATTGATTTCAATGTGTACCAGTTTTAGTCGATCCCATATCAACGTAACAGTATAGATCGAAGGTAAAAAATTTTTAAAATATATTTTTTAAGAAAATAAGGAGTAAAACCATCCGATCCCATATCATTTTCTGGGGTGACCAATCCCGGTTCAGATATAGTCAACTTAAAATCATGGGTTAGATTGAAGGAGTCTATTTTCCACCCCCAAAAAATCTATTCTCCTATCTTGGACATTGGGCTTTGGGGGGTGGAAAACTGGAAATAGAACTGAAATAGTAATAATGTCTTCTCCTCTCTTAGGCATTGGTCCAATGGGGGTGGAAATAGAACTGAAATAGTAATAATGTCACTTTCTCGTATCACCTGCCCTATGGGGGTTCGCTTGACCAGAATCCCAGAGAAATGTAAAGAGCCCACGTGACGTGACGTCTCACAGCCCCAAGCGTTGATCTTATTTTTAGGCTTTGGGAATCGACGATGTCGTCACTGACTCACTGCATCTAGTTGTGTGCACCACCAAACCCCAAGTGTGCCGTCTGCGATGGTTAAGTAAGTAACATGGGTTGCGTCACGTACCAGCCGGCCCTTTTGTGTTCTGAATTGAAGAGCACCAAAGAACAAAGAACAAACAACTATACTCTCATATAGTGAGATGAACCATAACAACTACTCATATAGTGAATCTCAACTACAAATTCAACTGTGAGGGGGACCCCAGGACGTCGTAATAGAAGCACTAGAAGGAGGGGGTTCTTAAAGCTCCTTCAACAATTGCATGGAGGAGGACGGCAGAGGGCCCCCGCACATGACGGATGAGTGATGATAGCATGACACGACCAGTCAGGCGGCGATGAAAAATGAGAAAGGTTCACGGTCGAGTCTTTTTCTCAAATTCATAGTCATTCCTATCTTCCGATTGTTTGTTATTCTTTCTTCGTATCAGCTAATCATGACTCATGGCGGCAGTAAGAATTAATAATAGAAGGCGGCCGGGCGATATGCGAGGAGGGGTCTGGGCACAGGGATGGGGGAGGGGAAGTTGGAGGAGACGGTAAAGGTGGTGGTAGGGGAGATGCTTCAGGCAGGGGGTGCCGTAACAATAAGCTGGAGGAGGTGGTTGGAGGTGGCGGGGAATGAGGGGGGTGGGGGTGGTGGCGCTGATTCTGAGGTGCAAGCAATTGGAAGAGGAGGAGGTGGAGACGGAGTAGACAAGTAAATTGGTAGTGGAACCGCCTGCGGTAGCGGAGGAGGAGGCAGAGGTAATTCCGTATTAAAAGAACGGAAGAAACACAACATTAAAAGAAGCAAAAATTAGAATTAACCCCAGATGGATTGGGGATATTGAGAGTTGCAGCAGGACAATGGAAGCAAAAACTCTCTCCCTATCCCACCATCGTCCCCAAACTCATCGTATAGTGTCTCCATCGACGGCCATTCCAGGGTTTCCGTCATCATCTGCAAGCTCGTCTCCTCCACCTAAGCTCCAACACCACAATTAAGGAAAAACATTATGAATAACCACCCTACGAGTAGGAGGAGCAGCTTCGGTAGATAGAGCCGAAGACACCATGGACTTTTCTTCTTGTTCTACTACTTGGCACAGAAAACAGAGAAAGGGAGAAGAAGCGAGCTGTGAAGGTGAAGCTGCCCTCCTGCGAGTACAGGGAATCTTCACGTACACAGAGCGTACGTGAGCTATTCACAACCGTTCAGATGGAATCCATTTTGTGGGAATGTTTCATATGAGCGGCTGTGAATCGTTCACGTACATCTCTAATCAATATTTCTCCTAAAACACCAAGATCTGCCTATTGCCAGTTGGTGAGCTGTGGTGCGCTTCATGCCCATGCTCACCAAGGGGTCTCGTGTTTGAGTCTCTTGGCTGGTACATATCCCCCCTCCCCTATATTCCCCCTCCTCTATAAAAATAAAATATATATAAAAATTCCCAATTCCATATATATATATATTTCTCGTAAAATACAAAAGGGCAAGAGGTTGTTTTCTAGTCGTGTAGCATCCGCACTAGTGTGGGGACCAAAGAAAATATGCACAGAGGCATCAACATATATCAGGTTTCTGATTTGATAGGGGTGCAACGAAAATTTCATATAGCGCCTACACCAGCACGAGGACCAATGTGAGAGCACACAGGGGTATCTACCTGAATGAGATTTTCATCTCGTTGGGGGCTGAACCACACGCCCATTAGCGCGATCTTTTACCATAAAAAATAAAGGATGAGAGATTTGTTGGTCTATCCAACCACCGCGATGCATTTCGGGCATAGAAATAATGAGTCGGATTTTATTGCCCTTGTTATGATCTGAAGATTGTTGAAATAGCTCATGAAAGATTTCTTGAGGATAGTGAATCTAGTGCGAGCATCAAACATATGAATATCATCTTTGAAGAACATGGAGATCCAATGAATATAATACTAGTAGCAACAAAAACCATGAACTTTGAGAACCCATACAATAAAACCTACATTGAGAAATTCTCGAGTTCAAACAAAAGTAATATCTAAACCAACCCAAGAAGAACAAGTGCCACAACCACCACCACTTAGAAGATCTCAAACATATAAGAAATGCTATAAGAGATATAACATATTTCATCTTCAAGAATTAGAATGTGATGTTGACATTGGGAAGGAGCCCTTATGTTTAAGAGAAGCCAAGCAAAGAGTGAATTCTCAAACGGTGGATAGATGCTATGCAAGAAGAAGTGATCTTCATTTTAAAACTAAAAAAATAAAAATTTGAGGCTTGAGATATGGTTGAACTCCAAAGTCAAAGACCAATAAGTTGCAAAAGAGGACAAAAAGAGACTCAAGGAGAAATATAGAGCACTATAAAGCAAGGGTAATTGCTTAATAGCAACCCCCCCCCCCCACACACACACACACACAAAAAAAAAGGAGCTGGTTAAGGTCCAATGACATGTATCGTCCTTGGGAATTGATCTGGACTCGTTTAGAATCTTGAGCCGACCTATGGGACCCAATGATTCCAAATGAGCTCAGATCAGGTCCCAAGGTCGGTACATGTCATTGGACATGATCGGACTTAAAAAGTGAATGCTGGTTGCTAAAGGATTACCAAAAGAAATGAGTGAACAAGTAAGAAATATTCTTTCAATGTTATTATGGCTCTGGTTGCATATTTTGATTTAAAATTACACCAAGAAATTCTTGACAAAACACTTTGAAGGATACAAGAAATATTTTGTGTTTGGCATCGAGATGCAAGGATAGGAGACTTAGATTCTTGGGCTTTTATGTTAATAAACATGCATACAGAAGATACTTGAAAGATTTCAAATGAAGAGTTGTTCTCTAGGTTCAACTCTTATCGTTAAAGGAGATAAATTCAGCAGGTTTCAGTGTTCTAAAAATGAGTTTGAACTTAACAATATGAAGGTACTCTTTATGCTACTATTGTGGGTAAGTTGGTTTATGATCAGACTTGCCCCTGTCCCAAATATCTCTTTTGCTATGGGTATGCTTGGTAGATACCACATCAACCTAGGAATGGAACGTTGGAAGGCTGCCAAGAAACTTATGAAATATTTGTAGGGTACCAAGGACCTTATCCTGCTCACATTCAGGCAGACCAACCACCTTGAGGTGATTGGGTTTTCCGAATTAGATTTCGATGGTAGAAAATCTACTTCAGGCTATATTTTTTTGTTAGCAAGTGGGGCTATTTCACAGAAGAGTGCAAAGCAATCACTGATTGCAGCCTCCACTATGCCAGCTATGATGCCATGTCATAGACTATTTTGTTAAGAAATTTCATTTTAGAACTTCAAGCGGTAGATAGCATCTCAAAACCACTAAAATTTATTATGATAATTCTGCTACGGTTCACTTTCAAAGAACAATAAAACTACAATTAAATCTAAAATTATTAAGATCATGTATATCACTGTTTGGAAGAAACTGGAAAAGCAATATATATATATCCATAGTACACATCAACTAAATTCATCCTCAATATATATCCATAGTGCACATCCATACTAAATTGATGCTAGCAAATCCATCAACTAAATTCATGCTCATCTAATTTTTTTTATTTAAACTTTGCACATAAACTTAATTCAAGTAGAATTCAAGGTTTAGATATCAATACAAGTTCATATATTTTTTTTTTTGGGGGTAGAAATACAAGTTCATCTATCCATACAATTTATTATGACATAAAGACTCGAAAAAAGAAATGGGATTATCTATATTACCACCATCGTTGGGTCCTCTGTTTTGGCAGGTTTAAAGAAACAGCAAATTGGAATTATTTATATGAGTATATATTTGCATAATTTAAAAGTGAGCTTTTTCTTGTTTTCTAAAATCCAATTTGAATCCAAGGAGCTGGGGGAGTCACAAATTTTTATCTAATGTGGTTATCTGGACTAAGTGAGAGGATATTAGAAATTTCTACTATGATCCAATTAACCACACCCACTTACCTTCTTGTGAAATCTCCTTATTGGGCACTAAGGAATATATAGAACATATTCTCCAAATTTAAGAGAGAGCATACTCTGATTGATTAGGAATAGCCTAAAGTTATAAATAAGTGGATTGGTCTCTTCCGTAGACACATTTTATGGTGGAATAAGGAAGAAAATCCAAGTCCAAGAAGTCATTTCGAGATCATCAATTTATGGCTACAAGTACTCAATAATACAATATCTGAAAAAAGCACTACTTGATCATGTTTTTGAATGTCAAATTGATCCTAGAAGTTCAAGTATTCCAAAATCCTGAAACAAATTGAGCATGGCAGTGGGAAGAAAGGCATACAGTTCAGCTTTTCTTCCCCATTGTAGAAGTTGAACTATCAAACACCATGTAATGGTATGGCTAATTTTTTTGTTCTGGGTAATTTAATACAATCCTCTTAACAAAAATCAAGATCGGATTCACATTTTTATTGTTATTCTACAACCCAACACAGATTTTGATTCACAATGACTTGAAGCACCAATAAAAAGGAGCAAGAGGAGAGAAAGAGTGAGCCTGTTCTCATGATCGTAATGTTCCTCCACCACCACCTCGTTCCAACGGGAAGTGAAGGGGCCATATGAGTCACATCCCCTCCTGCTTCCATGCTCATGGCCATCTCATCCCTAGAGAATCTTGGATTTCAAGAACTAGAGGTACAACTCCAGCTGTTCCTTCTCCCTCATCGAAGAAAATGGTCATCATCGATGATGATCAGATGCAAGATGGAGAAAGATAATACAAGAGGTAATTCATCCCTTCCCTTCTTTTTCATTTTGAAATTGACTGACAATGGTTCACTTGACTCAGCACCACTATACTCTCAAATATCAATACCTTAATCCAGTGGACTGCAGAGGAAGACATTCACTAACCTACCATCGTTACCTAGCCAACCAAACAACATTGGAAAGTGCAGGCCCCTTCATCTTTCTTTTACTTCCTTCACCTTTCAGATAACCAAACAGAGCTGCACCAGCAAATGTCCAGGTCACTAACATTGAATCTCGGAGTAATCAGGCATGACCATTGTATTTAGTTGGCAAGGTAACAAACAACAGAAGATACATACTTGATTACCTCAAAAGACAAAAGAGAGTTTAAAAAAGACGTAAGATAAAATCAAATACGAAAAGAAAGTAATTAAAAACGAGGGAAGTATTTCTTAACCTGTATAAAAAAATAATCTTTAATAAGAGATGGGTCAAACTTTCTCAAAGAACACGAGGGACACCAATTCAAGAGTATAAATGAGGGATGAATCTACCATATTCCATAAAGTACCACTCTTTGGCAAGAAAAATCTGCAACCTAATTGTCTGTTAGAGCTCTTTTTCTACTTTCTTGTATCCACCTGTATGGGTAGGATGGACTAATTCTAATCTGGCCAACATCACCAACACTTTGGTCATAATTTATAAATTCCTCAAAATTTGACATAAAATAGACAACGTTATTACTTTTCTAAAACTATTAGTAGTACATAGTGGACAGTAAACAGAGGAAAAACCCAGAGGCTTACTCTTTGTATTTCACTTGTTCTATTTAAATCTCATTCACTGAAAGTCTAGTTATTATTTCTTTGTTTTTTGGTGAAATTAAACAGATTTGATAACAAGGGAATGAACTCCTATACTATCTGCCCCCACAAAGTACAAAGATCCAAGGAGGGGTACCTGGCACTAAAAACGAAGCAGATATGGATCCCAGATTTGCCAGACGATCTGCAACCCTTATTATTTCATTTTAACCTATTGAAATCAAAGAGGAATCAAGACATAGAGGCCTCTAAATACTTGACCTTCTCACAGTAAAATAAATCAACCATAACACCATTAATCTTTAATTTTCTAAAGTAAGGACACTGCAGTCCAAGAAACTTTGTAAACCAATTGCTACATGTGACAGTCGTAGAATAAAAAGCTTGTTCTTAGTTGACTGTAATGAAATACACATCTAAAACTTAAAGCAGTGACTTCTCTTAATTTGTTTTTCAGCATGGAAAAAAGAAGGGGGCAATTTTTAAAGAACAATTAAAGTTCATATAAATATCATCCCTAACAACTTCAATGATGATTAATCTATAAGATGCTTAAATGCCCTCCAGAATGGTAAAACCTAAACAAAATTACGAGTATATGACCCACCATGTTTGTTTGTGGCAACCAGCTATTGACTCCAGTCAGTTCTTTCCAGACCAAGCCACCCCTAATTCTACTTTGCCTAACCCAAAGCTGAACCCACTAAAAGAGTTTCAACAAATCAGCTCATTTGCATCCAACTGCCAATGATAAGTTTCAGAGCAGTAATAAGTATCAGCTTCCATGAACAAAAGCCAAAAGTCCATCAAAAGTTTTGTTGGCAAAGCTTTAAATCACTGCAATCTACTGTAGCAAATTCAAGAGGAGAACAAAGAAATGCAAAGCTAACCTTGAATCGTCAACTTACTACCACAAAAGAAGTAGCTAAGATTAGAGCAAATAAAGATCTTGCAAGCAACATTGAGTACATAAATCTTACAAGACCAGGTAGCTTCCATACCTGTGCGAAGGGAGGAACTTAATATTGATTGAGACAAAAAATTAGGAAAGCTCTTCTTCTTCATCATAATCATTATTCTTTTTTGCTTCTTAAAGATATTTGGATTCTGCCACAATTTGTGTCCTTCAGTCAATGTAGTGAAGAGCCAATAAAGTATGCATATAACTTTTCAAGTATCAAAATGTCAAGGAGGATACCAAGCCCTATCCAGTCAGCTTTCCAGGTTCTGCTTTATTTCAGTTCACAAAGAATACATTGATCACATAAAGCAATCATGCAGGTATAGAATTACAGAGGGTAAAGACTAAAGACAGCCCAGTGAATGAAGCAACATATATATAAAGATACAGAATATGCACGGCAGTTAATATTATGATAGCAATGATGATTGGTGCTGTTAGCCGAGACGCCCCATTGACAAAATCTAGGGTTACAAAATGTCAAATGTACAGATCCAGTCAAGTTTACCAAAAAATCCAGATCAGATCAAATAACCTAATGGGAAGACACACACTGCAGTTGGTCATAGTTGAAATGTTGGAGGTTCCTCAAGAGACCAGAAGCTTCTCGATGGCAGCCACATAATTCTCCTTGTGCAAAGTTCCAACCAAAGAGAGTCGTTTTTCTCCATTCTTAAACAGCAAAACTACCGGAACAGAATCAATACCATAGTTATCAGCAATCTCCAGGTCCTGATCTGTATTAAGTATAAAGCATTTGAGACTCCCAGCATACTCGCTTGCAATCTCTTCAATCACCCTATGGACCATCCTGCAGGGCCCACACCAAGGAGCAAAGAACTCAACGAGGATGGGAGTGTCACTGTTGAGAATGAACTCATCCCAAGAGTCTCCAGTAACCATTGGTGCTGCACAATGACATACGCATCAGTTAAGTGGCCCATCTAAGATTCATCTCCCCATGCATGCCCAATAATTAACATCCAAAGCCATGGTTCACCACATTAGTTTGAGTTTCGAGAGGCACAATAAATCAACTATAGACACCTCTCAATCTCAATTTCTTCTCATTAGCATAAATTAACTGCAAACTTTAATTGGGTTGACATTGTCCCATTTTTCCTATTGCAATTTCAACTTCCTCCTATTCATTACTTCAACCACTTCCTTTTCAATTTGACAGGCAAAATAGTCCAAGAGAAAGTTTTAGAACTCAGAAAACATGCAATCCTCCCAGAAATAGTGACTGTTATTATTATAGGTCCGAAAATAGTGAAGTTTCAATTTTTACGACTAGTAGCAGTATCTTTTAGATCAACAAATAATCGTAGCCTCCTAAACTTCTTAAAGTATTTAAAGAAGAAAAACCTTATTCTTCAGGCATCTTTCTGTAATTTTCTTACACCTGCTTTATGTTACATGCATGGCCCCTCAAGCATCCACGGTTATGGGAGCGGGAATAGTTTGTTCAAGAGATGTAAGAGATGGGTTAGTGGGGTTGTTACTATAAGTAAGAGTTGGTAGTTAGAACGGAATTATTATTAGTGTGTAGTTACTATCCATTAGTGGGGCAATGATTAGGTGTTATTATCAGTTACGAGAACTTCTCATATGTATGGGATACGTGGCTGTGGAGTTGTTGGTTTCTAAAACCCCTATTTATTGGGAGAAAATGAAAGGGGGATAGACTTTGAATTTTTGGGCTCCTACAATTTCTCTATGGAGAAAAGAGGAACGGCGACCTCCAAATTACACCAAGACGTCAAGCTTCGTCTGTAAAGCCACAATTTATTCTATTTTATCTTTTTAATTTATTAAGTATCTATTCTTATTTCCTTCTTATCTTTTTCCCCTATATTATCTCTTCTCTTTGGCATGTACCTATCAATTGGTATCAAAGCCTAGGGATGGCCCTACCGCCGAATTCTTGCATTCATCGTATGTTCCATATGTCATTGCTGAAACAGAAAATTGGTGATTAGGCCATTCAAGGAGATCTCCTAGAAGTCCAAGAAGATGAAGGAACGGTGCATAACCAAAACTTACGAGGGAAGGATTGTTACGTGCACGGCCCCTTAAGCATGCACGATTATGGGAGCGGGAATAGTTCGTCCAAGAGATGTAAGAGACGGGTTAGTGGGTTGTTACTATAAGTAAGAGTTAGTAGTTAGTATGGAGTTATTATTAGTGTGTAGTTACTATCCATTAGTGGGGTAGTGATTAAGTGTTATTATTAGTTAGCATAACTTCTCATTTGTATGGGATACGTGGGCTGTGGAGTTGTTGGTTTGTAAAACCCCTATTTATTGGGAGAAAATGAAAGGGGAACAGACTTCGAATTCTTGAGCTCCTACAATTTCTCAATGGAGAAAAGAGGATCGGCGATCCCCAAATTACGCCAAGACGTCAGGCTTCGTTTGTAAAGCAACAATTTATTCTATTTTATCTTTTTTAATTTCTTAATTATCTGTTCTTATGTCCTCCTTATCTTTTCCCCCTATTTAATCTCTTCTCCTTGGCATGTACCTATCATTTTATGCTTCCATCCCTAATCACTTAAGATTGCCCCTTGGGTGCCCACCTAGTGGCCTACAGGCCCTTCATAGGATGAGTTAAGAAAAACAAATAAGATAAAACGCAATCGAAAAAGGGGGGAAATTAAAAGAAGGAATGGGAACCCA
The DNA here is from genome assembly GCF_018873765.1 of Telopea speciosissima. Lineage (NCBI taxonomy): Eukaryota > Viridiplantae > Streptophyta > Magnoliopsida > Proteales > Proteaceae > Telopea > Telopea speciosissima. Next base: position 19,257,603 of record NC_057919.1, on the reverse strand, counting down.
AATCCAAATCCAAACCTAGATCATTTCTTGCAGCATGTGAATTCAAGAAATAATAGAAGCAATTATTGGGTTGAGCAACTTGGGAAAAAGATTCTGCAAGTATCAGATGATATTATGCAATCTTCTATTTTTATTTTTTTTTGTGTTCCCCATTGATCAAATTTAATTTGTACAGGCGCCAGTTTCATTCCATCTTCAAAAACAAAAACAAAAACAAAAAAAGTTCCATTCCATAAAGAGGAATAGAGCAACCTTCACAAATTGCTTCCTATTCAATAAAGAGGAATAGAGCAACCTTCACAAATCAATCGAAAATCCAAAAAAGTAAATATTATCAGCAAGAATAAACCAATTGAAGAACGCTCAAGACCGTATTAAATTTTCTATGCAACCAACATTTAAATCAACAATCAACTACAAAAAAAAAAAGAAAGGCAAATAAGAAGAAAGATTTCTATTTAAAAGCTTACCATCGTAATAGCGAGTGGCCTGGATGGAACGAGTGAAATCCTTATGATCAGACGATGAAGAATTAAGAATTTGAACCCTAATTCCACTTTGTGCCTTCCAATGCACAGTTGCCGTGAAATCCAGATGGGTTCGGTGCCATTGGAAGGGCAACGAGGAGCATGCGTGCTTTGCCATGAAGCGAGAACATGATAGCGAGCGCGGACTACAAGAGACTACCGCCATTACTGTAGAAAACGAAGAGGGAAATCCAATACGTGGGGAGCGAAAGTTCAATTTAAGCGAAGACGAAGTTTGAGTCTCCCTTGGTTGGAACAGTATAATAAACAAAGCTGCAAACGCCTTCGATTTTTTGGTAAGTCAGATTACTAAAACACCCCTAGTTATATTTGGAATTCAAGGTATCAACAGGTGATATTTTAAAGAACTATTTGGGTTGGTGTTGGTTTTTCATCGACTTTTCCCGTTCGTTGGCGATGTCGGGGACGACCGTCCATCTCTGATGGCTTGTCCGTAAACAGTTAAAAATAAAAAATAAAAAAAGAAGCTCCAAAATATTTCAACCAAAAGAAAAAAGGAATGGAAAGAGAAATTGGATTTCTTGCTTGCACGCATGTACGGTACAGCTGATTTTCAAATGAAACACGTTCCTTATTTCTTCCACGTGTAACAGTTTGCACCTGATTTTCAAATGAACACGTTACTGTGATAGCCTACCTACCTTGCCCATAGAATGGTCTTTCCTTAAAAGATGTCCTAACGAAATTGGAGTTTGATAACACTTAGGGATGTAAATGGATCAGATATGGATATTTCTATTGGTCAAATATGGAGACCTCTAAATGGATTCGGATGAAGATTGAATTTGGATTTTTGATCATCCATTTACATTTTGATCTTGTGTAATTCAGACATTCTTCTCCCTAGTCGATACAATTCATATCACTTAGATCATGATTCTCTTTTCCTTGTATTCTAGAACTTATTGAATCTTCAAAAACCCTCAAGATGATTATTTACTTAATTTTTTATTATCAGGTACTCGGATTTTTTTGATGGATTTTTATTGAAGTATTTAGATTTTTTTTCAGATATCTCTAAACGAATACGGATGTCCCTAACCAGTTACAGATGCGAATCGGATTCGGATTTTCGATTATCCATTTACATCCCTAATAACATTTGGATTAAATGCATCATGCAGTGTGTAACCATTGTTGAGTTTCTTTCTCTTTCTCCTCTTTAAGTGTTGAATTTCATATTAAGTTTAGGTTGCATCGAAGGTTAGAAACAGAATGTGTAATCGGACTTTAGTTGTCCCTAAACATAATGTATTTTTACTTGGACTAAAGGGTATACAAAGTAATTTCACATTTCTATGTAAACTTTTTTTCCCTTATTTTTGGGGGAAATTTTCATGTGCCTCCCCTAAGGTATCAAATAATTACAAAAACACCCTTCAATATTGGAAAATTCTGCATACCCTAACACATGCCCTCGTTCCGTTAGTTTAGGACTAACAGTGTTAAAATCAAAGGATAAATGGACAAAAATACCCTTGTAAAAAAAAAAAACAAAGACAAAAACAAAAACCTACAAACTCATCTTCTCCAAATCGTTTAGAATTTGAAAAAAGGGAAGATGAATTGCACGTATCCTTCCTAGAATTCTATATGGAAAAGAAAGTTCTTATAGTTACCTTTCATAACCCAGAACAGGTTGAAATACGATCCATGAATAACAAATTAAGTCCTAAGGAGCACAATATTAAACGATCTAACAAAAACCATGTGATATGAAGTTGTCTTATTTGGCTGGTTAGGTAACTCCAACTCCAACCAGTGATCGTCTGAGAAACAATGAAGAAAGTTGCCATTATTTTACTTCTCCGTCATCCTATGCACACTGTCGACTCATTTCCTGTATTCCCAATCCCCAACCCAATTCAATGGTGGATTGTCTGTCTCTGATTTTACCCATTCTAATATGAACGATCCACACACACAGACAAAGAACTAAGTTGTGTAGTGATGTTCGACTGTTCGTAACCCAAAAATTATGGATTTTTATTGGGCTTCTTAGGGAAGAAAACAATTAAACAGAGACAACAAATACGAACTTTGAAAGTGAAATCGACTAGAAAAAAAACAGAGGACGAAAGACAGAGAGAGGTATGCAAACCGAATCCCGTGCAGTGGACGGTGCGTTCTGACCAAGAACGGGTTTTGGACCAGTTCCAGCCCTCACTCCGTTATTGTACAATCAACTTCTTCTCCATATCGAATTCTAGGAAGGATATCTGCAACTCATCTTTCTTTTTTATTCAAACCCTAAACGATTTCGGGAAAAATGAGTTGTAAGTGTTTTTTTTTTTTTTTTTTTTTTTTTTTGCAAGGACATTTTTTTATTTTACCCCCTTGATTTTAACATTATTATTCTTAAACTAACGGAATGGGGGCATGTGTTAACTTTTAAGAACCTTTGGGGATATATGCAGAAATTTTCAAAACTGAGGGGTGTTTTTATAATTACATTATACCTCAGGCGAGATATGTGAAAATTTCTCCTTTTATTTTTTTCATTTTTCTTCTTCCCCGATTCCATCACTCTGGCGCAATCATGGGAGTGATGATCCTCTCTCCAACAGTTTTCCTAGTAACTACTCTCTCTTCTCTTCGATAGGGAACGGATCAATTCCCATGAAGATCGGTTTCTTCAGTTGACAAGTGCTGAACGGTAGTATTGGTTGTATTGCTACTGATGATTCAGTTATGTGGGAAGGGTGCAGATGGCTTCAATTTGTATGTTGTATGCATCCTAGACAAGAATCATCTACTCACATCCTGGCTATTGGGGCCACGGCTTCAAAGGTGTAGGATTTTTTCGAGCATTTGCTTGATATTCAAGTTCTTCATACTTAAGAGGTGAGAACTAGAATTTTCTTCTAGTAGTCCATGGGGTCCTTCAATAATGTAATTAAATTTATCATTGGGATCATTCCTTCTTTCATCACATGGGATCTTTGGAATTGAAGAAATGAATAATAAAAGGCATGACAATGGTGCCCGCTCGACAGCCATGATAATTGGGAAGATTATGCGTTGAATCCAAGAAGTCCTTCTCCCCTCTCCGCTTGAAAGATGATTTGGTCTTACAATTCTTTAACTAAGGCTACCACCATGAAAGATGATTTGGTCTTACAAATTCTCAAGGTTAACCTTGCCTTGTGCAAGTATACTGGTCCTCGTCCGGTCTTTTGGTGTCCTCCTTTCAATGGGGTTAAAATTAATGTTGATGGGGCTAATAAAGGAAACTCGGGTTTGAGTGGAGGTGGTGGCATTATCCGTGATCAAAACCGTAATTCTCCAATGGCTTTTTGCTAATTTTGATGGAGTTTGTTCCAATTCGGAAGCAGAGTTGAGGGCTCTCTTGGATGGTCTTCGAATATGTGCTAACAAGGCTACATGGTTTGCCATGTTAATACGTATTCCAAAACAATTGTTCGGTTTATCTCTTCACGAGTGTGCCTATTATGGAACTGCTGGTATTGGTTCCATGAGGCTATTCAGTTGATCAATAACCTGCATGCACACGTGTCTTTTTCATATAGAGAGAGGAACCGAGCTACTGATTTCTTGGCTAACATGGCCTGCACGGCAAAGCGTGGTATGGTTTTCCGACTGCAGAGGGAACTGCTTGTTGATCTTTCCCACATCCTCAAAGAAGATAAGGTGGGTTTACCAATGTTTCGATTTTAGTTGTTTTCTTGTTGGGGTTTGGGGTTTTGATTTGTTGGAAAGGCTTGACGGGTGAGAGTCTCCGATTGTTTCCTTGGGTAGGGGTAAGGCGGGCAATGTCCCCCCCCCCTTGTATCTTGATTATATTGTTTTTTTTTTTGTATTCATAAAATTTTATGGGCTTTCCCGGGTCCCAGATAATATTCGGTTTTAAAAAAAAAAAAAAAAAAAAAAAAAATCCTCTCTTCTCTTCCTCCAATCTTCAGCTAAAGGAGCTCGTCGAACTTTGCAAACCCTTCGGCAAGATCGTCAATATCGTCAATATCAAATATAATGTTGATTGTTGGAAGAAGAAGGGGAAGGGGGCTTGTCTTTTTAAAGATAAAAGAAAATCTCTATTTCACCCCTTATATTTGGGTCATATGAGCACATGCTCATTAAAGAGCAAAAAAATGAAGGAAAAACATATTTTGGCCATAATCCATTTCAAATATTTTAATTAGAAACAAGTTTCAAAAGTGACACCAAACACATGAAAAAATGAAAATGAAAAGTGATACCAAAGAGGCCCTAAATATCCTTGCTCCTTCATTATCATTTCTCTCTCTATTTTTTAAAAAAAATTCATGTTCTTTCTAGGTTCAGTGATTCAACAACATTGACTGATAAAGTGTATATTAAACTCCTTACAAAGTGAGTTAAATCATCTTTCTTTATCTTTGCTTATCTTTTTAAGGGAAATTTACACATACCAACCCTGAGGTTTGACGAAAGGATATTTTCACCCCCCAGTTTTGGAAAGTTCTGCGTACCCCCCTGAGGTTTGCAAACGGTAACAAATAAGTCCATTCCGTCAGTTCATGACTAACTCTGTTAAAAATTAGACTTTAATTGACGGAATTGCCCTTCTAAGAAGAACCCAAAAAAAAAAACCTGCAACTCATCTTCCCCAAAATCGATTGGGGAAGATGAGTTGCAACCATCCCAACGCCCCCACTGATTCATCAATTATCCTTACACGAACTCCAAAAAAACAAATTTAGGGTTTCAAACTGGGAAAAAATCCCAAATCAAAACCCTTTTGTGCACCTGAGATACTCCAGGCGAGAGAAATATTATCACTTTTGATTACAGAACCGGACGACGATGTATCAGAATCGAAGAAGAAGAAGAGGAGGGGACGATCCTACTTGAATGACTTCTCAGATTCTTCTTCTCACCTCCACTTCATGGGTTATTTTTCCCCTGTCTAATCCAGATCTCGTGGGTTTAAAAGTTTCAGTTTTGATTTTTGTGTGTTTAGTTCATGAAGTGGAATATGCATTTGGGGCAGACCTAAAGTGATTACCGCTGATTTCAATTTCAGAAATCTGTAGTCCAAAGACCACTTGATTTCTAGAGCTGTGGTGTTTTGGATCGTTCCAACAGACCTAGGCGACACCAAATCAGTAGATTTCAAGTCGTTTGAGACAGTTCTAGAGGCTGCAATTGATTTCCCTCATCTTCCCCAAACTTTTAGGGTTTGACAAAGGGGAAGATGAGTTGGGCTTTCTTCTTGGGAATCATGAGGAGCATATCCTAGACTGCAATTCGATTTCCCCTCATCTTCCCCAAACTTTTAGGGTTTGACAAAGGGGAAGATGAGTTGGGCTTTCTTCTTGGGAATCATGAGGAGCATATCCTAGAATTTTCAACAGAAAACAGATTATTTCAGAGCACTGAGGAATGGTTCTCAAAATTTGTCAAATACAAGTGCCTTTGTGCTCACACTCCGATGGAGAATGAGCAGATTCTTCAAACTTATGATGATTATGTGAGACAACCTTCCAGAGAGGAAACTGGCACAGTGCGGAAATGTTCTACAGTGCTCTAATTCCCCTTCAAAATATCATAAAAGGTAGAGGGTCGTTTCCTAAAATCTGTAGATAGCTCCTGAAAATGGAAGGACATGCTGTATCTTAAAAGTGTGCTCTTCAATTGCAAGAAAGAAGTGATGGAACATCCAATTGCAGAAGAGACGAAGAACTGGAGAATGAGACCTAAATTAATTGATTATTGAACGACATATGGGTTTTTGCTCTTTCTTTGATTGAGCCCATCTAAGACTCTGGAATCTAAATTCTGGATTGAATCGACCATACCTATTGTTTGTTTCTTTCTCCTGCCGTTTTCCAATTTCGTTTTATTTTTTACTTCAATGGAGTTCTTGTGTATCGAATGACCTTGATTTGGGATTTTTTCCCAGTTTGCCTAGGGTTTTCCAGTTTAAAACTCATTCATTTTATTTCTCTTAATCATAATTACAGAAACAAAAGAAAAACCCTTATTGTTTTGAAACCTGCAACTCATATTCCCCAATTTAATTGGGGAAGATGAGTTGCAGGTTTTTTTTTCTTTTTTTCCTTTGTAAGGGTAATTTTGTCCATTCACCTCTTTTTTTTGGGGGTTCTTCTCAGAGAAGGGCAATTCCGTCAATTCAAGTCTAATTTTTAACAGTGTTAGTCATGAACTGATGGAATGGGCTTATTTGTTACCATTTGCAAATCTCAAGGGGGTACGCAGAATTTTCCAAAACTGGGGGTGAAATATCCTTTCGTCAAACCTCAGTGATGGTAGGTGTAAATTTCCCTCTTTTTAATTATTACCTTCTTTGCAACTAAACTTTTTTTGGTGCCATAAACTTGAAAAAAATTGTATTCACAATAATGATTGATCTCTTAATTTCCATTTATTATTACCACTTGAGACGTGTGTTTTGCTTTTGATGGATTAGATAGGTTATCTTTGATAGCAACATTAATTACATCATTAATTGTGTGCCTTTCTATATTGAGTACAACACTCATCTGTTCATTTAATTTAGGCATCTAGTCACTGTGATACTTATATTAGTATATTGGTCTTTTGTGCATGATTTATACTTAATGTGCATTAGATATATGTTGCTAATCTTTTATGGGTTGTGAGACCAATTTATTGTACCCCATGTCTATCATGTGTGTATTAATTGCTTCTTCTCTTCCACTGATTAACAACAATTTTATCACCTAATTGCAGAGAAGTTGAAGCTAGCACACATTAATAGTATAAGAAAATCTTCCAAGATCATCCATACATCAAATGTCATGTTGCGTGAAGAAGGTGCCCCCATTCCTTTTCTCCAACCATTTCTCATCAACAAATAGTGGGAGTCGAATATCAAAACCTGCTTCAGCTTCAACTTCAACCTCAGATGGTTGCATATTCATGACGAAACTAACCCTGACACAAAGAATTAAGGAATTTACATCCGATTTCTATCCAACCTCAATTTAAGAGGTCATTCTGAGATCAAACCTCAATTTTCAAATTGAAATTCTCTAAAACTACAAAATAAACTGACATTCCATGAAACTAAAATTCTTAGGGCAAAACCATGCAAGGAAACAAGGAAGAAGATATTTTCTTGAAGAAGTTGCAGAGTTACATATATATATATATGTAAACCATACTAGTTGTAAAGAAAGGAATCTTAATAGTCTAACAGGTTCCAACGTGACTAAATTAGTTTGGTGGAGCCAGCTTGTGGTTCAGACCACTCCCCTCTTGTGATTGAATTGCACCCTCCCCCTCCCTCTGGTAAAAGGTTGTTCCGTTTTGAAGACAGGTGGAGGGCTTTGCCTGGCTGTGAGAAGGAAGTTATTAGTGGGTGGAATGAAACTTGGCAAGGCTCTGACATGTTCCAAGTGTCAAGGAAGATCTAAGAGGTTCGATCCTGGCTTGCAAAGTGGAAGAAGCTCCATGCTTTCTGAAGTGGATCTAGAGGTGGATAAGCAAATGAGTGTTATCAGAAATATCCAAGCTATGCCTTGGCATCCGCATTTTACTGGATTGGAATCAGAAGCTCAACAAGACCTACAGTTCCTCTTGAATCAACAGGAATCTTTGTGGAAACAGAAATCTCGGATCCTTTGGCTGAATGAGGGGGACAGAAACACCAATATTTTCCACTCATCTACCCTTCAGAGGAGAAGCAGGAACAAAATCAATAGGTTATTGTCACAGCGAGGGGAATGGCTTGAGAAGGAAGGTGACATTGATAGAGAGATTTTTTCCTTCTTCAACCATCTCTTCTCTTCTGATGGTTCTCAAAGCCTAGAGAGAGCTCTCCAATTTATTGGTCCTAGTTTCACTGATGATAGGAACACTGCTCTGTGTTTGCCCATCTCTGATGAAGAAGTCAAAGCGGCTGTTTTCAGTATGAAGTCCCTGAAGGCCCCTGGTCCAGATGGTCTTCCCCCTGTGTTCTTTCAGGCTTATTGGTCGACAGTTGGTCCGAAAGTTTGTAAGGCTATGAGATCCTTCTTCAACTCGGGCTACCTCCTCAAGGAGGTGAATAGGACTCATATCCTTCTCATCCCGAAAGTTAAGGAAGCAGAGAGAGTTGACCAGTTTCGCCCTATCAGCCTTTGCAACGTGGTGTATCGTATTTTTGCTAAAGTCCTGGCCAAAAAACTAAACAGATGCCTTGATGTGATTGTGGCCCCAGAGTAAACGGCTTTCGTTGAAGGGAGGAGTATTTCTGAAAATGTCCTGATTGCGCACGAGGCTTTTCATCATATCAGGCAGGTTAAGAGGGGAAGAAATTATGTGGCAGCAGTGAAGCTAGATATGCGTAAATCTTATGACAGAATTGAGTGGTCCTTCTTGTCTAGGATTCTGTAGAAGATGGGTTTGTGTTAGAAGTGGGTCCAGCTTATCCACCAGTGTGTGAGTATTGTGTCTTACTCCTTCCTCCTTAATGGTGTCCAAAAGGAAGCCATCTTACCGTCCCGTGGTATAAGGCAAGGAGATCCTCTCTCCCCTAGCTTGTTTGTCCTTTGCACTGAGTGCCTCACATCCTTGATTGCGGGTGTGGCTGATAATGGTAACCTGAGTGGGTTGAGGATCAAGCCTACCAGTCCCCAGCTCACGCACTCATTCTTTGCCAATGACTGTCTTATCTTCCTCCAGGCAAACCATAGCTCTCTCAGAAGCCTTCGAGTTGCTCTTTCTCTCTACTGTGAAGCTTCTAGACAAGCTGTGAATGGTCAGAAGTCATCCGCTTCCTTTAGTCTGGACACTCCCCAAAGGCTGAGACATATTTTTACTAAAATTATCAATGTGGAAGGTCTAATTAGCCCTGGAATCTACCTTGGTCTTCCATCAGAGATTGGTAGGAACAAGAAGGCAGCGTTTCAAATTCTCAAGGATAGAACCATTGCCAAAATTGCTGGATGGAAGGAGCAGTTGCTTTCCCAAGCGGGGAGAGAGGTTCTTATTAAGGCAGTGGTGACAGCTTCTCCCTCCTATCATATGTCCCACTTCAAAATCCCCCAAGGTCTCCTGGATGACATCAGTAAAGCAAGCTGCAGTTTCTATTGGGGCCAGAAAAGAGAGGAGAGAAAGATTCATTGGGTTGGTAAGGATTGTATTCAACTTCCAAAGCCTGATGGAGGTCTTGGCTTTAAAGATTTGTTTATCCAGAACCAAGCTCTCTTGGCGAAGCTGGGGTGGCAGCTGATATCAAATGAAGAATCCCTGTGGGCGAGATTGTTGAAGAGTATTTACTACCCATCGTCCTCCTTCTTCTTGGTCCAAACGGGGAGTAGGCCCTCTTGGGCTTGGAGGAGTATATTGCTTGGTAAGCAGCTGTTAGACCAAGGGTTGATATGGATTGTCAGAGATGGTCTCTCTATCCATATTTGGGATGACCCATGGATTCCATCGATTGAAGGTTTTCAGCTTCACCTCCCTAGATCTCCAGATTGTCCCTTTTAGTGTGTTTCTGACCTCATTGATTCCCAAGGCAAATGGGATGTTGGGAAGCTGCAATCCTTCTTCTTGCCCTTCGAAGTTGCTTGTATCTTGCAGATCCCTATTAGCTCTAAAGGATCCAGTGACAAGTTGTGTTGGGGCCCGGCTCCAAATGGCATTTTCTCGGTGAAGTCGGCGTATAGGTTGGGTTCTCAACAGAGGAGCTACTTCTCAAAGTTTGTAAAGAAGGTCAACCTTACTTCAAAAGAGGTTTGGAATAGTATTTGGAACTCCCTTGCCCCCCCCCCCCCCTAAAGTTAAGACATTTCTGTGGAAAGCTTGCCTTGGTGCAATTGGAGTGTTACAGAACTTAAAGCAACGTTAGATTATTGCCTCAGATGTTTGTGGTGGTTGCGGTGCTGAAGCTGAATCAACTGAGCATGCCCTCTTCTATTGCTCGGTGGCAAAGCAGGCATGGTTTGCATCGACGGTGGCATTGAGAGTGGATGCCTTTCCCAACCTTTCCCTTTCGGAGTGGATTCTGAAGTGGAGTAGCCCCTCTGGAGCTCTAAAGAAAGATTGAAGAGTGTGCTTTACCTCCCATGCTATAGTCTCTTGGGAGATTTGGAAGATGAGGAATGCTTGCTGCTTCAAATCTTCGATACCCCCCTTTAGGACTTGGATTTCTTCGATTGATAAAGAGATTGAGGATGCTCTCTCCCTCTCTTCGAGCTCCTCAAATTCTTGTTCGCTTGGGACCACGACCCTTGCTCCCCTTAGTCGGCCTGAGGGAACCTTTTTCTTTTTTGTGGATGCTGCTACTTGTGATAGCCTTATAGCTCTTAGTGCGGGTTGTGTTGCTTTTGATCCAGGTGGAGATATTTGTTTTATCACTTCAGAGCATTTCGCCTTGGCGCCGACAGTGGTTGGTGAGGCATTGGCAATCTGTTTAGCCCTCTCGTCTGCTTGCTGGCTGGGGATTACCTTGGTATCTCTATATTCGGATTGTCTCTCCCTCATCAAATGTCTGTCCCCCTCCCCTTCTCCCCCTCCCTCTTCTATTTCTTGTATTGTGTAGGATATTGTTTCCCTCAAAACTGCATTTTCCTTTTGTTGCTTTGATCACATTAACTGGGCTGAAAATGGCCTGGCTCATCGTATCTTGAAGTGGGCTCTATCTAGACCCGAGAGTGTTTTCTTGGTCCCCCCCTTTCATGGGGAAATTTTGGATATTGTAACCTCTTTTTTGAATCAAGGAAATGAATAGATTTTCGCACCAAAAAAAAAAAAAAAAGACTCGTAGCTTCTCTTTTGTGCCCATCGTCACACCACTTAGAATGTAGGGTAAATTACCTGTACTATGGCCTTATTGCTTGACACCCCCAACATTTGAAACTATTACTTGAAGCCCAATGAAACCCAACGGTGTTAGTCTGCTGTTAGTGGTTGAATGGAAAAGTTCATTTTACCATTAACCAGCAAAATAAGCGTGGAGCAACTTTTCTGTTGCTCGGAAATTCTCTCTTTTCCAACGGTTTCACTTGTACATCTCCACCATTGCGCTCAAAATTATTCTTTCTTCTCCAGAGGTTTCATTTGTAAGTGGTACGTTTAAGGTGGGTTATCGTCTACGGTTCCCTAGTGCCTCTCACAAGAGGGGGTGGGACCTACCCGGGGCACCTGACCGAACACTTTGATCGGGTGGGGTCCAGCCTCCTCTTGTGAGAGGCACTAGGGAACCGCACTGGTCAGGGAACCGCATACGATAAAAATTTGGTGAATATTAGCATTGTTTCCACTCACCAAAAGGGAGCAAAGAAAGGAATGGCATGGTAGCTTTGGAGGGGAATAATTCAGAAAGGACTCGCACGAAATCAGAGACATTGAAATCCAGAAGAGTTGAGAGGAAATATGCAGAAAGGGATTGGACGATTGCTGTCTCTGATGATTCACTTTTTTTGTGAATTTTCATCTGGTAACTGTCATCTATTCTTACACATTTGCAAATCAAAGTTGTTTTCCTTCTTCTGCTGGATTTCTTGTTGAGGTTTTCTTTCATTTTCACTTTAGAGTTCACATATCAGCCTTGCTTTGTTTTCAAGCAAATACAATGAAATTGAAGTTATCCTAGCCTTGGAGTAAGACACACACACACACACACAATCAGTTAGAAGAAGAAATGTTTACACAATGAGGGTAATGTATTATACGGACCTTTATCCGCTGCTGTGCGCATCGTGTGGTGCAGCAGTGGCCATGTGTGCACAATGGGGTCCGCTGTGCGCACATGGCCATTGTTGCATCGCACGATGCGTACAGCAGTGCTCCAGTTACAACAGAAGATAAAAAAATTTGTACTGAATGGATGTCAATTGACAGCAAAGTAGAAAGAAAAAGAGTAAAGGGGGAGGGGGGGGTTGGAATCCCCAAATTACAAAATGACCCAAATTGCAATTGAAAAAGCCAATCGATCTCCGATTGAATTCCCCTGTCTTAGAATAGGGACTAGTTATGCGATTTGAGAAAAAAAAAAATGATAATGGATTTGCATACATCATGTGAATGAAATTAATATTTTATTGTAATATTATTGAATATATATAGCATGTGTTAGAGATTTTTATTTTTTTATTTTTATTTTTGACTGCTTAGAACCGTTTAAGAATCGAAACCAACCCACCCATTAATTAAGTGTCATGAATCTCAAGTTTAAAACTAATTAGCTTATTGGTCCAGTTCTGTTACTGACCCCTCAGGATTGAAAACGGGCCAATTGACACCCCTAGAGCCTCCATAACCAACTGATTCTTCCGTTAATGGCTGTGATCATATGGTAAATTTTTTGGAGGATATTGACGGACTAACTAGAAATTAAATAATCAGGTGCGGAGTCCAAAGAAAAAAATGAATAGCGGAGATGAAGAAGAACACCTCTAATCTCTCTCTCGTCTTTTCTTCTTAAATCTCAATGGAATCTCTTACCTGGAAGAGTATTTGATTCCTCTCTCGTTCTCGTAAACTGTAGAAACTTCCTTCATCATCTCCCATGGCCATGTCTCAGCAGCATCAATTCCAACAGCAGCAGCAACAGAATCAATCGAAATCCTTCAGGTAAAGCGAATGTGAAGAAGAACAGAATCCATCCTCTTCTAAACCCCTTCCCTAACAAATGCACTTTCCTTCATTGCTCTTTTTCACTTCATATCTTCGTATTTTCTGCAAACCTTTTAATGTACTTAATTTTTTTCGTTCAGGAACTTATTACCTGTCGATGGGCAGATGTCCACACCGATCGCCTTCTTCAACCCTTCAAATTTCGTCGATCAATCTCATCCGCAATACATCCCTCCTTGTAGCTTCTCTGTTCTCTTGTTTCTCAAAAATAACACCATTTTATTTTTGGGTTTTCTCTGAAATTTGCTGATTTTGCTAAACAATTTTTTTTTGGTTGGGGGGGGGTTTGCAGTTCATGTAGTCGGATTCGCTCCTGGCCCGGTATCTGCGACGGACGGCGGTGGAGGCGATCTGAGGTGGAATAATTGTTCTCAACCGAAGAAGAAAAAATTGAAAGAGCAAGACTTCTTGGAGAACAATTCCCAGATTTCCTCCGTTGATTTCCTGCAAACGCGATCGGTTTCAACGGGATTAGGGTTGTCGCTCGACGATAAGCGTATGGCTTCTTCGGGAGACTCGCCTGGTTTCTCCCTCCTCGATGACGAGATCGATAGAGAATTGCTGAGACAGGACGCTGAGTTGGATCGATTCGTCAAACTTCAGGTTAAAGACGCTCATCTTCTGTTGTTGATTCTTCCTTTCTTAATGGGTTTGGGTAGTTCTCTATTGTATTATTATGCAAATTGCCTAAAATATCATCTTTATTTCTCAAGTAAGATATGAAATTTATCCTGGTTATGATTCAAGGGCTTGGTCTAAGTTTTCTAGTCTAACTTCGAAGCACTAGCCAGAACCTTCAAAGCGGAAATGTGACTGGTTATCTTTGTTTTTACCTCTTTGTCATTGGTTTCCACGCTATCAGGGAGAACGGATGAAGCAAGCGATCCTAGAGAAGGTTCAGGCCAATCAACTCCAGACTCTTTCATTTGCCGAAGAAAGGATCCTTCAAAAGCTGCGTGAGAAAGAAGCAGAGATGGAAGACATTAACAGGAAGAATATGGAACTTGAAGAACGAATGAAACAGTTGAGTGTAGAAGCTGGTGCTTGGCAACAGCGGGCAAAGTGCAATGAGCACATGATTACTACTCTCAAGTTTAATCTCCAGCAAGTTTTTGCACAGAGCAGAGACAGCAAGGAAGGGTGTGGAGATAGTGAGGTTGATGATACGGCTTCTTGCTGCAATGGAGGGGCTATTGATTTTAACCTGGTTACCAAGGAAAACAAGGATTTGAAGGAGTTAATGACTTGTAAGGTTTGCAGGGTTAACGAAGTATGCATACTTTTGTTGCCCTGCAGGCATTTATGTCTGTGTAAAGATTGTGAGAGTAAGCTTAACTTCTGTCCCTTGTGTCACTACTCAAAGCTTATCAGCATGGAGGTCTATATGTAATGAGACGGCTTCGAGTTGGATATCATTTGTAAGTTAGATGTATCGATCTTGCCCATCTTGATGTTCAATTCATGCCTATTAATTTCTCTTCCTTTTACATTTCTTCAGTGTTTTTAATCATGCATCATGCCCTCCTAATTCATGTCTATCATTTTTCTCCTCTTTATTCGCAGAAGTTGCATTCCTATGTTTAGTATTCATCTTTGAGAATGATAACTTTGAGCATGTCTTTTTACTGTTGAATGTACATGTTTTGTATTCAAACTAAATGCCTTTTGCTAATGTGTTGCTAGAGAAAAACTGGATTGTCCGATAAGTTACGAATTTTATTATGGACCACGAAACCTTGTCTGATCTTATTGACAAACACAGGTCTTTGAACTTTTCATAGCACAGTGCTCCCTCTACTCAACCTATCTGAGCCTTCTTTCACTACTTGAGTTCAGATACAAAAACTCTGCTCCTTCTCTTCAGTATCTTGGTCCATATCTTCTAGTTGCAACCTAAGCACTCACTTTCTCACTACCGCAGCCCAAGTCATTTTTGGCATCTCCTGCTCCTTTTGACTACTTCAGACTGCAAAATGCTGTGAATATTCAGCATATAAGATTTGGAGCTTATTTACCATAAACTAGAGACAGTGGTTTGCATTTAGCATTGGTGAACAAATCTTGACTTTTTCTTGGTTAAAATCATGTGTGCAACACGAGGGATAAGAAGATAGGCATCAAGATTTTTTCCTCCTCTCCGTTCTCTTTTTATCAACTTGGAATTTAAAATGTTATACTGCTGTAGGTTGCCTACTTGAATCCCTTCAAGGAAAAAAACAAATGCAAACTAACAGTTTCTTTAATTATTCGTCCCCCTTGCATGTAGATGTAATTACTTTCCTTCCATGGTTCCTTTCTACTTTGTCACCTGGCATCTCATTGTCATGCTTTATTTACGGACTCTGGTTATTGTTTGACTAAATCACTTTCTTCACTGGCAGAGCACTACTGTTCAGAGTCCTTAGAAGCAAACTGAGTAGCACTCTTATTTTCGCAAAATGAATGGTAAATGATGCTTACATGACCATGATCATTCAGGGAAATTAGCATTGTTTTGCATTAGTGTGAGTGGTAGGGTACTCAACTAGAATGCTAGTCAAGCAACCCCTTAATTGCTCTCAACTATTTCTATGGATGGATTTGAAGAGGGGGGAGGTGGAACAAAAACAACTGCTTTAGGAGTGTAAACATTGGCATGAAACTACAGCAAAGCTGATGTTGGAAGTGGCAAGTCCCCCGGGGAGGGGCATTTTGTTGATATTATGAATTACTCCAGATGGATTAGCTATAATTCATAGTTTGAGGAAATTTTTGTGAATGATACTTTAAAATGAACTGCTGCTGTTGATCATAGGCAAGGAAGCCTGTACTAGTAATGTTATGTTACTGTTCATCATCTACATTGATATACAGTCCCCTATTTCTTTTTTTTCCAACACCCCCCCACCCCTCGTTGGGGTGGAGAGTTAAATTGGGGTTTTAGGATGCCAGTTAATTTACCCTGCTTCAGATGAGATGCTTATACTTGCTCAAACTTTAGCTAGATACATCTGTGGAACTGGATTTTGTTTTGAATCCCCATAAAGTTTCATCTTGGTTTGTATCTATCACAATTGTGTTTCCAACATTATACGTAGCAATGCAAAACTCTTGGTGTGGAAGACTCCCATTGGTTATTCCCTGAGCTCCTGTTCTGTTTTGCAGAATTATATGGTTTATTCTGGTGGCGACTTGCAAGTGTATTCTCTACAGGCAGTTCAGCAACTTTAGTCAAATGCTGAATGATGTATTACGGAATGGATTTAGTTTTTCTTCACGTAGGTGAAGTGTGAAACTTTTTACCCCATGATGAATTGATGTTATTATTGGACTCTGAGAAAGTGAATGTATTGTTCAAGGTCCAAAATAAGAAAAGATTCTCTCTGCACCATGGGTTAAGAGAAACTGGGTCCTTACTGAATTGCGAATGTGTGAAGTCAGTAAAAACCTCTTCATGATACTTGCTCCTGATATGCTCTGCTATTGTTGGAAGTGTCTAGCTAATGTTTGGGGGAAAATAGTTGCCAGATCTGTAACGTGATGAAAGAGAGGTGAGATGAACCCTTCTGTTAAGCTTTTGGGTACAAAATTGATCAAGGAACCTCAGAGTTGAATCTTTGAGAAAAATTGGAAGGAACTAGTGATAGAATAATCCAAATACTTTTACTTTCTTTTTATTGGTAAGGAAACTTTATTCTAACTATACATTCTCGGAGACTATAAAGCAATGAAAGGCCAAATCAAAAAATCCCAAGTGCTGTGCTCAGGAGGGTTGAAATTTTGCTGATTCGCGAAGAACTATGGTGAAGGTGATCCCTGCTAGAAGTTTGTTATTTTGTTACAGACATTTTAGTTGTGTATGCTACAGAATTTGGGATCTTGGTTTGATGGAAATTGAAGGAGAAGCATTATTTGTTTTCATATATGAGAAGATAACACCAGAAAATTTTATTTCTTAATCACAATCTCGATTACTTTCTCTCTCTGGCCCGCAAGTCACGCTTGTGGTAATGGGTTTCCAAGGTCCTATTTCGTCTTGGAATTCCCAACAGAAAAATAAAACAAATCAAGTCTCTATACCGTGAAAATACAGCAAGATTGAAATTTTATTTTAAGGAGCTTTTCATGGATGGAGTGAATCTGGGTTCTAATTCTATGTGCCGAATATGATAAAGTTCAAACTAATAGAATTCTTCAGGTAGGTAAACCATTTCCTAAAGCAAAATCTAATTCTAATAACTAATGGCCACAGGAAGTTATCTGATTCCTCAAATAAATGATTATAGTTCCAGTACACAAGTTCTGAAATGTTATCTTACTCAACCACTACATGACTGATAGGATTGATTTTTGCTGAGCTTTACTGGTAAACTTCTTTACAAAGTAAAGTTACAATCACGCACTCGCTTCTGCTTGAAGAAATTGGATTTTAACGTTTGGTATCGTCTTCTTCTTCTTCCGTGTCAATAATAAATGAATTAGTTGCTTTTGTCTCCCTCCAGGACAAACGAGAAGCCTCTCACAAGTCACAGAAAGGGGTTTTTTCAAAACCTGGAAAAGGACACGAGATCGATCTCCATATTGATTCCCACAATTCTGTGATTTTTTTTTTCAAACTTTTTTATTCCAAAAATTCTTTGTAGATTTGCTTCATGAGATGAGTTTCATTGATTTTTTTACTGGATCATTTGATTCTGCGATTCCAGGATTCCAATCCCATTTGTGAAAGAAACGAAGCCCCACAAACAGAGGTAGAGAGGGGCAGAAGGGGCAACAGATCGATTCTTCTGAAAGAAGCTCCAAGTGAGTTTTGTCTTGCAGCAAAGTAATCAATAATGAGAGTAGTACTGCTCCATGAGCATGTTATGTTGTGTCCTCCCTCGATCATTAAATTTCAAATTGAATTGTGGTCGATCCATGCCCAAAGAAAAGCCGACAATTCCAACTACCACCACCACCTACTTCCTCTTTTGAATGTTTTGCTAAACTATGAAAGCAAGCAATCAAACAACCAAATAAACAATTAACAGAAGAAAAATCTGGACCAAACGCTAAAAGGATAGTTCACTAACTCACCCTTTCATCGTCATCCTCATCAAGAAGTCCAGAACATAGAACCACTGAAACTAGCCATGAAATTAGATGTTGGATTGGCTGTCAACATTTTGCCTTCGATGAGACCTTTCAACAATTCTTAGTTGCGTATAACCAACCATATTTTTCTTTTCTGCAACCTTGGAAGTTGGAATGGCTAGTTCTCCTGGATATCAAAATACAACATTATGGGCTTGGGTCAGGCTTGTTTTTTGGGTGGCCCAACTTGTACCTCAAACTAGTATTTATTGAAGGAAAAAAACGTAAGGCACACGACCGCAATTAAAATCCTGTGCAGTGCGGGCATCTGGCGGTGCATTGCGGTGCGGTTCTGAGAGCTCGACAAGTGGAAGAAGCTTCATCCAACAATGCGAGCTTGATGCAAGGCAGTTTTTTTTTTTTTGGCCTTTTCTTTCTTCTCGAGCTTAGCATCGTTGGATGTCGCATCTTCCACATGTTGAGCTCTCAGACCCACACTACAGTGCACCGCCAGATTAGGACACTGCAAAGAATTTTTTCCAATGTACTCAGCTCTTCAAAGGCTCTGTCTCTCTTCATTTAATTATGCGGGCCCTTCATATACGAATTAGCATTAATCAAAACTCTTCCCTCTAGGCATGTATGATGTCAATATAAGGCAGCTTATTGATCCCTCACCCTTTACTGATTTTTATTTTGTGGGTAGTAACATGAGAAAACTTTATTAAGATCAACGAGAATTACACATGGATGAAGTTGAACATAACTCCTGGATCCATGAATTGGAAATTTGGAAATTTGGAATTTTGCCAGACTGTTGTGCACGTTACTAACAGCGCCTTCCTCATCAGGGAGTCAGCTACACTATTAACCTACCTTGGAACATATGAAAATGAACAAAAAGTAAAATAAGACGACAAATGGAGTATATCATCCACTACAGGTTTTACTTCTAAGGGTGGGTAACATAACCCACGTTTGAGATAAGACACCAAATCTCTATGATCCGTCTCCACCAATAAAAGCTCATCATATCCTTCAGAAATACCTTCTAACAACGTCAAACGAATAGACATGGCTTCACCAACAAAGATCGATGTGAAAGAATTGGCATAGAGACCGCATGAAGAGAAGGCCCAACAGAATTCCTAAAAATAAATCCAAGCCCAGCGCTACTTGTTCCTTGGAAGAAGCTTGCATCACAATTCACCTTGATATACCGTTGTGGTGATGGTGCCCATTTTGAATCGCATGATAGTGCATTACAATCCAAAACAGAATTTAAAGTGGAAGTTGGTAACACAATACCATTACAATCCAAAACAGAAAATTTTCAAAGTGACTAATTTGGTAATCAAAATACATTTTTAAGTAATCTGATAATTTCCTTATTAAGTTCTACTTTATGGTCTTTATTAAGCTTGTAATAATAGGCCTTGTCAGTAACAACAACAACAACAAAAATAACAATAACCTTATCCCAATTAAATGGACTTAGCTACATGGATCTGAAAAGATCATGCCAGTAATAGAAATAAGAGAAATAGAAATAAGTAAAATTTTGTTGAAATTAGGAAATTTTTTTTTTTTTTTGGGTAAACGAAATTAGGAATTGAGAACCTTAATTTAGGGGCTCTAGGTATTGAAAGTTAGGACAAAAGGAGATAGGAGGAAATGTACTTTTAATTTTGGTTAATGAACTTCTTGTATAATTATGCCTTGAAAAGGAATGACATGTATAGAGGAAAGTCAATATCCTTCCATGATTAATGCCATCTTCAATCTAGCTACTTGTCCACCACCATCACCTCTACCGCCCATCCCAGATCAACTCATAAATCTCCACATGCCCTTGCCTTTGTGAAATCCTCTACTTCATCATGTGAAATGACATTGAACCCCTAGCTTCTTATTATTCTGCTTTCTCACTAATCCACTCATTGTTTGGGAGACAGGGTAGATAGATAGATACTCTATCCAAGTAATAATAATGCAATTAAAGGAGAGTAGATCGAATTTTAGTTTTAACTTGACTTGAGTTTAAACGGCCACCGCTTCCTTATTCCCTATAAATTAAGCATCATTCTCTATCTATCCTTTTCCATGTGGTGTGGGGGCTCTCTCTCTCTCTTTTTCTACAGCTCGATCGATCTGGCCAAGTGGGCATGGCTTCCCCACCACTTCACTTCTTCCACTATATATGGTTTCTGCTGCAGTCGGCCTTCTTTTTCAGCAACAGCCAACAGATGATGCCGTACTTCCACCGTTTTATGTTTTAGGATTCTAAAATGATTTCATTACCATAGCAATCATTCTTTCCCCATGAAACAATGACTTAACTGCATCTCGTTATCATCATTTTGGTGGTGAGTGGTAGTGACTAGTGAGAGCACCAGCATTCCTCTCTCTCTCTCTCTCTCTCTCTCTCTCTCTCTCTCTCTCTCTCTCTGTAGAATTTATTCTTAGCTATCAAATTTTTCTCTTCGATTAGGATTATTTATTAATACGTACGTATTACATGCATGCATTTACTGAAACAATTTTATATTCTTTTTTTTTTTTTTTTTAGGCATTCTTGGATCATCTGCACGTACCAACACGTACATGTGAGAGCCAACAACCTATCCTATTTTTGCCATTTACAAGGGGAGGAGGGATTTTTTGTAAAACCTAACACGATGCAAAGAAGAATAGAAATCGCAAACACAATCACACAATGCGCACAAAGATTTACGTGGTTCGGCAAGGTTGCCTACGTCCATGGTGAGATGAGATCTACTTCACTATCAATGGAGAATAGGGTTACAGTCGCTCGTTCCTCACACCTCTCTTAGATTTTCAATTTAGAGAAAGAACTCTCGCTACAGATTTATAGCGAAACCCTATATAAGAAATTTACCGAAATACCCATATAGTCCTTAAAATGGCTCCACAAAGCAGTCCATCGTCAGAAGTCAAGACACCAAAACCTCAATATTTTTATGGAAACAAAATTAAAATGTGATTGGCTCTTAAAGAGGAACTAAGGCCATATTGGACCGGCTTTGGTTTACGGGTTAGAACACTATTCGTTTCGGTTTGGTTCGTGTTAAACCGATGGGCCACCAATTGGCCCACCCAATAGGACTGAACCCAAACCTAAACCGAACACTAAATCCAATCCCTACCCAAAACCAGCCTAAAATCGGACCGAATTGAAACCGATATCATAAATCGAATCAAAATCGAAACGTCCTTATTGGTTCAATTTCGATTTTCCTAAAACTCACACCGAAACCAAATAAATCGAACTGGAACCAAAGTGAACCGGCCAATTGATGACACCCTTAGCATCACAGTGGCTTTACTAGCTAGGTGAATTTCAAAATGATTGAAGCTCGTCTACCAACTATTGGATCGGCATGAAACCGAATGTGGCGGTCTGGGAATTGAACGTAGGACAATGGCCGCTCAACCCATGCTGTAGAGGATCCGAATTATCCTTTAAGAAACGCCCTTTGCCCCAACCCTAGAGCTACACAGTGTTAGAAAATCCATACTGTCTTAGATCCGGGTTGGATTTAGGTCAAGTTGAACCTGGAAAGATTACCATGGATTTACACATACTAAACTAAACAACAACCCATATAAATATATATCCAAAGGTCAGAACTCAGAACGGTGAAAAACCAGGCTCCAACGTAGGATAAAGACCCGTGTCTGCTAGACATTTAGGGGGTGACTTGACTGATATTGTTACTTCCTTTGATCATGATTGATGGAAGCTGACGGTGGTCAGACAGTTCATCAAGGAGAAGAGAAGAGAACCACCGTACAGAGATGCCCCCGATGACTAAGTTTGTTTGAGACTCCCAGCCTCGAGAGGGGCTCCTAAGACCTAAGATAACCACACCTTATAATATTAAGGTCAAGGTGATAAAGTTAAACCAGGATTGTTCTCCCCCCCCGTATTAGGTATATAGAATCTTACTAGTTATCTACTTCTAATGGGCCGAAATCGTCAGTATCCAGATCGAATCATATCTTTTTTGTGGCAGAAACCAGAGATTGGTGCTGCTTGGACAAATAAGACTGAGCTAAGATAACACCACTCTGGGATGGATATAGGACCCAAGGGTTCCATCTCTAATCCAATTGTGCTGATAAGGGGACGTGAGGGTTCTTCTAAATCCAATAGACTTTTTATATATGACCGATGGTATGCATGCAGTAATGGGTTTTGGATTATGGACCGGACCAATTAGTTCTATTATTCCAGCTCAAGAATAGGAAAGAGATAGATACTAATTAGCAAGTCTTTGAATTGAAGTCTGATGTGGGGTGTGTGAATGTGTGGCTGATGAGTGGTCAGGATCTCATCAGGAAGAGGTGTCAGTCAGCAGGCATCGGCATCGAGATATGTTCAGATCTCTATCATCCATTCATCCAAACCTGCCAGCCCATGCCAGCAAAAATGGAGAGTAGAACACAACATCTATATAAAAGAGGATAGGATTAATTAAGTTTCCCATCACCCATAGCATATGGTTTACCCATCATCTTTGGGTTCACAAACCCCTCTTAGGGTTTTAGTATATTCCAAAATACCCTCCTGATCGATACCCTTTTCCACCCTCTCCGGCCTTGCGGTGAATGGGATCTTGTTCACCGTGGGTGGAGGGAAACTCAATCTTAAAAGATGATAACTGGGTCAGTGAGACAGAGTCTGAAAACTCTCTAGCCAGTAAGTGTAGAGCACATGGGATGGTTGGAGCCTGGATCTGTCTGACACGTGCCCTAAGGACAACTCCAACTATCCGATGCGCACTGGAGAGGATTTTTTCATTGTCGGATCTGGCCGATTGGGAGGTAGTCGATCTCCTCTCCTGGTAATTCCAATAGATAATTTAAGATTACATAAATTGCATTTAAATAGGTATACATCTTAAGAAAACTAGCCACCCACTAATTAGGTATCTCACTACTAGTAACGCCTACACATTCACTAATAACTCTTAATAACTAACAATTATCGGCCATATATGCACACAGTGTTGTTGCACTTTTATATATAGAAGATATCGGAGATCCCCATATCAGAGATTCCTCTCTTAACTCCCTGAATATGACTCTACTGTCTACCAGTAGTAACCAATTCCAAAGTTCCAAAATTCTTTCCTTGTTTCACTAAAGCTAGAAGTAGCAACCCTTTAATTAACTTACCATAACCCCACAAAAGAGACTAGAGAGAGAAGAGAAATGATTTCAATGTTAAATGACCAAAACACCCTGGATCCTGGTTATTGCCAGATTTGGTGCAGTGGGAAATCTTCCAAAGTCCCAGCTCCATAAAATATTAAAATTTTTAGTCTAATCCGACCTTTTCAGATTGAGATGGATGGAAATTTGGAAATCCCCCCCCCCCCATGCAAAGCATATGAAGATTCCAAATGTTTCAAAAAGATAAAGATTAGATACTTTTTCTAGCTATCTTCAAATACTGATGATTTATCAAATGTATTACTGAAATTCTCTAGAAGTTGAAGATACCCTTTGTCCTATTTATGGTGATATGAAACAAACATAAAATGACAAGAGAAAGAGAGAGAGAGGAAATTCTCTGGGATTTTAGTTGCTTAGGTAGGGGAATTCTAGAAGCCCCAGTTCTTGATTTAACATCTTTGTCATGAGTCCTTCTTATACCACCTTTGTCTTTAAGCTTGTGTCTTCTATCCATCCTACCCCAAGTAATCCAAGTAATCTTATCTTTTGTAATTATCACATTTCCATACTTTATTTAGGTTTCTATATATACCCTACCCTATATCTTTTGGTATAAAAAATTTGAACTACCCTATTTAAAACAAAAGAGACTAGAGGAGTACTTATAGTTACAGAATTACAGTCTTTTACAGACTCTGCCATGACTCATGAGACCCATAAATCTAATTGAAAAATTAAAAGAATTTTGAGTCTACTTTTTTAAGTTTAAACTCTGTCTTTGCTCAGTAATGGACGATAAGAGGTGGGGCTTGAATATGCATGAAATGATTGAAGGAGAGATTTTGGTGGGTCCAAAAGGGTTTGATCCCTTGGATTGAGGGATGAAAAAATATATTGCAGCAACAGCCGCTTTGAAAGGATAGAACCTCTCTCTCTCTCTCTCTCTCTCTCTCTTTCTGTCTCTCCACCACCTTTCTTTAACTTATAGGGCACTAATATATGAAGAAAAGAGAAGAGAAGCAGAAAAAGAAAAAGAAGGTGATGGGCATGTGATCCAACAGCCTTTTGTGCTGGGAGTAAGAAAGGCCTTCTTACAGCCAAATCTGCAAACCACCAATTCTATGTCTTTATTGACATTCCATACCTCCATCACCACTCCCCATATATACTTTCTGTTCAATCCTCTATCACTCTCTCTCTCTCTTTTCAAATCTGTATCAATCTTCTTTCTTTTCAAGCTCTTACATAATCTTTACAGCTTACACATACAAAGAGGTTGGTTCACTTAGCCCCATCTTATCGATAACTGTGGACCATAGCTTTACAAATCTACCCATATATCCGATGGTTGTGATAGACCCATCAAGAGCTAAAATAAGTGTCTCAAATGGAAGAAGACTCTTAGGTATTTGACCGACGTCAGATGATGGAACGTGTTAAATCAAGTCTTTTAACTATTTTCGTACAAGACTGGTCAATCTAATGCCCATATACTAGAGTGGGTCCTCATTAGATACATAATAGACCACCATATTTTCGCAACTATCGTCCTCGGTAGCTCTCATTGTACGTAATCCTTTTCAACCGGTTTCACTCTGTTTTATGATTTTTACCTGATGGTAGGTAGCCCTTTCTCGACGATTTTCACTCTACTCCAAGTAACCCTCTCTTAGATAGTCATTTCCGTAACTCGAACCTATGACATGGTAACCTGACACTGGTACCAAATGTTAGGTATTTGACCGATACGCTAAAAACTCCAGAGCTGATGGAACATGTTAAATCAAGCCCTTTAACCTATCTCATACTAAGTTGATTCAATCTAACGCCTATATACTAGAATGGCCCCTATTAAACACATCAAATAAGAAACATGCATTATGTGAGAATAAGATTTATAATTCAAGGTCTAAGGTCTACATGTAATTCTGTCCCCTATATATATAGGGATATTTTCTTATGCAAAGTTCACTTTAAACACCAAACATCGTTTTCTTCCCTTCACGTAGACGTGTTGGATATCTTTCAAGAAAGCTATACACTTTAAGATCAAAGGAGAGAAAAGAAGGAAAGAAGAAAGAAAGGAAGAAGGATTAGGGAGAAAAGACATCTATTGTTGTTGTTCTCTCCTTTTAATGTGTCTCTACAGGTGTATTAAAATTAACCCTTTTTTTCTGATAGGTAGTAAGCCTAGCTAGGTTGGGGCCATTGCCTATCTTCCCTTCTTCTTTCTTTAGTGAGTGGAATAAAGATAAAGAATAAACCCCCATTTGCACTTTTTCCATAGATGCATGGACGAAAACTCTCAAAGGTGCTCTTTTGAAATTTTGTTCTAGCTATAGGCCTTTAATTTTCTAGAGGAATAGAAAACTTTAAACGTTTGCATGCACATAGGCCTTCTATTATTGTAAATTATCTCTAACCTTAAACTGTTCTCTTTCAATTCTCTTTCAATTAAATAAATAGTCACCCGTTTTTTAATCTTTGTCTTAAGTTATATTAGGGTTTGGCCTAGTGAAGATCATTTGATATTGAAACTCATGCTTTCCAAATTTTGTAACTTTGCTTGGGTGGTCCATCTAGATCTTTGGAGTGTTTGTATTACATATTAAAGCTTGTACCGAATTTCCTTAAGCCATAGTGAATGGAAATCCATTCACCTTAGGACTTTAGATGCGTAACAGGATGTATCAGAAGGATATTTTAGAAATATAATAAAGGGCTGATGTTCTCTGTACCGCAGCGTAGGCTGCGCCCAGACACATGGCTTGCCATTCAGGGGGTAGGGTGGTCATTTCACCCACCCCCATGTGTGTAGGCGCAGCCTGCGCCCCCGGCATAAAGAACATTTGGCCTATAATAAAATTTTATCGGGATTTGTAAATCCTAGAATGGTGTGGTGAACATTTACCGTGTAGTGAAGGAAAATTTTCTCCTTAAAACAAGCACCTATAAATGAGCAACAAGAAGAGAAATTGCAAAGTAGAGGAGAAATGTAGCAGAACCAAACCTATAAATTACTAACAGGGCATTATGGTCAGGTCTCTCTCTCTCTCTCTCTCCTTTTTATGATAGTATGGGAAGGGGTATCTGTAACCTATAGCAAGACCCGAGATGGAAAATACCTCTGAGAACCAATTTGTGGGAGTTAATAAGTGGTTGGGGTTGGATCTACTCCGGTCTGGGTCTTTATATTGTACCCAGTTAGGATCGGATTTGAGTAGGGTTGTCAATTGGTTGGTTCAGTTTTTGAGCTGGTTTCTGTGTGGTAATGGTGAAACCGAAACCAAACCAATAAGGAAAGTTTGGTTTCTACTCGGTTTAGTTTCGGTTTTACATTGGTTTCTTCTATTGGTTTGTTATCGGGTCGGTTTCAGTTTTGGCCTGGTTTACCATACACATTTATATAAAACTATAAAACAAATATGATTTTTTAATGGGTTTTGGATTGTTATCGTTTTCTTATCGTGGTAGATCGGTTTGATTCGGGTTCTTTCGATTTTCATTTGGTTTGGTTCAGTTTTGGGGTCATAATCTCCCAAACCGAAACCAGCCCAATAAGATTTAGGCTTGGTTCGGGCCGAGCTATTTTGGTTTGGTTTGGACTGGTTTACCCGATTCGGTCCCAACTTTTACACCCCTAGGTTTGAGGTCCACCATTGGAACCAAAACAAATATATGACTACATAGACTTGGGCCCGGGCCCAACTAGATCTAAACCGGTGGAAAATGATATGCTCTTGATCAAGTAGAGCGAGCAGACCAACACAATTGAGTAATTGACAACCCTAATGATTAGAGGAATCAAAAAAAAAATCATCCCATCTTGGACTTAATGGAAAGGAACATATATGACTTTAAATTATAGAGAAAACATTAGCCCTTAATTATTGCTTTAACTTTTTCCCTTTGGAAAGAGGACTAAACTTTATGTACAGGAAAAAGAACATACTTTATGCTTATCATTCTTTTGAAAATTGAGAAGAAACTCAAACTTTAAAGGAAATATAACATTATCCTCTTCAATTAAAATCAATAGAGTAATTAATTAACCTATGTAATTGACTATTTATAGGATTAATTGCCCACAAGATTTCCTTTATTTGATCCCCAAAAAAATTATTTATGAGAAATGTTCTGCACAAAATGCTATTTTTTATATTGATGTCAAATTGTTAAGGTTAATTAGGGACCATGAACTACAGGTTAAATAATTAATGTCCAAAAATATCCCTATAATCCGAAACAATGACACTTTACTGCCTAAAGTGCTAACATAAAATGTGAAATTACCTAAGAAGTAAAAACATAGGTAACAATAAAGAACCTTTAAGAGAAAAGGGAAATTTTTGAAGAACTGGATATTTTCTTAAAAAGATCATTAGTTTGCCATATGAGAGGTTAAGATACTATAAGGTGATATATTTTCAGAAAAGGGCAAACAACTTCTTTTTGCACCAAGTTTTCCTTTAGCTATGGTGAATGAGTTCCCATTCATTGTGGGGCTTCATATGTGTGTGAGATGGTATTTTGTAGAACATACTAAAACCCTATAGGGGTTTGTGAACTCTAGAATGGTGTGGTGAATCTTCACCAAGTGGTGAAGGAAAACTTTCTCCTATTTTTTAATATAAAGTAATTAGTGAAAGAAGCAAAAGTTTTCCCAGAGCAGTGGAGTGGGAAGAATTAATCAAAAAGATATTAATGACTAAATAAAACAGTTCTGAGCTTAAAAATCATAATAAATAGTTTTTTCTTAATCTCTCCATAAAAAACGACATTTCACCAATTCTAAGAGGAAGTGCATTTGGAGAAAGATACCAATGCAAATAATCCATTTTTACAAGGATAGCGATTTGATATCCTATTTGTTTTAATGGAGAAGTTCACAATATTATGACATAATACAAAAATAACATACATCCTTTCTTGTTTCACCAAAAAAAAATACAAAATTGTTATGTACTTAAATTTTCTATAAGATTAATAATAAAATGAAATAGATTTCAACCCTACTTGTAAACTAGAAGAAAAAGTTGTCAATTGATCCCCTTATTTTTGCTATGAATCAGCAAAGGTATATATTGAATGCATTAACATACAACACTATAAGAGTTAGAAAAAAATCATTGAGTCTCTGCTCCACCTTTAGCATGACCATCAGCAGAGCAGGGATTCAATCAAAGAAGAATACAAATAGATTATGAAAATCTATATCTGGGCCTCATTTGCAAATCCCAACTAATATCATGACGATTGAAGAGTCAAAAAAGGAGCACTAAGTTTCTTGTATTGAAAATTTAATGAGTCAATGTCAACTATATTGAGTGAGGATAGAAACCAATCCTGTAAAAGGAAATAAAAATTTCCTCTCCCATCAAATGAATAATACCTTAGGTTCACACGTATATACTGAATAAAATCCAATATCACACTAAGTGATCACTTATCAATTAATATTACATCTAGCTTACTCCACCATTAGTCAACACCATTAAACTCAACCCTAGGAGCTGAGCTGGCCTAACTTAGCCTCTTTAGTACTTATCTCTTGATCATAAGAAAGCAATAGTCTCACAAAATAAAAAATAGCACATTAGTTCAAACCTTGTTATTACCAAATTTGTTATTCAGATTTTTTTCTCCAGTTGTTTCATTTCTAATTATCACAAAAGCCTATGCAGTAAAGGACATGGGGGGGGGGGGGTTTAGCTATGCAAACCAATCCGTAATTGTCAGTGGTCCATTGTTGCTCAGACTCGACAGCACTGATACCTTCACATCAATAAACTTCACGTAAATCCATCACAAATGATACGATCAAAAGGAAATATATGTTATGTACGATAACAGAATTAATATATTTTTTTGACAACCCGGCCACCCAATACCTCCTTATTCATGTTACAAGAAAGACAAAACGGGTCTCTTGTCGGATCTATTAACTCAAGGTGGTCACCACCCTCGTGACCCCATCTCATAAATAATCATAAATAGATGAGCGTGTGCGTGCAGCTAGCAGAGCCTCAACATGCATTGTTTGACCGACACCCATATTTGAATTGGTAGCAGACTATCAGAGAGTGTGTGTGTGTCGTGTTTGTCGTGTGTGAGTGTGTGTGTGAGAGAGAGAGAAAGAGAGAGAGTGGATCTATATATAAATATGATGCGTATAAGGGGGTTCTGTTTCTGGCTCTGTTCAGGCAGCAGGGGATCAGTGAAAGAGACAAAAGAGAGTTTAAGAAGAGACAGAAGAAGAAAGAAACTTGTAGGTTGTCTTATAGACTACAGAGATTGATTCCTTCTTTTAGAGTTATTTCTTTAATATTATCCATATTTTTGCTGTGTTTTAACTTTTAACTTGTCTCTCCCTTCTCCTTGAGAACCTCGTTTTAGCTTAATATTTTAAATCTTGATTTAGCTTATCCTGTTAATTTTATTTTAAACTGTTGTCGGTGGTCATGTGAGGGAGGTGGGTTCACTTCACTTCACTGAGTTTTAAAAAAAAAAGAATAGAATCTTCTTGGCTAGCTCCTCAGTCTGTTGTGGAGGTGAGGAATGATGGTGGGCTCTGTTTAGTGGGGTTAATCACTGTTCACAAGAAGTTATGGCGTGAGAGAGAAAGAAGAACATATACTGCCTCCTTGTGGGAATTGAAGTCACCCCCACCCTCACCCCCAAATTGCTTGCTTCTCATGTAGGAAAGAGAATATAAATGCAAAACCCTTTGAAGGGTTATGTACGTGAATCCTATTGGGAACAAATATTGTGCAGTCACGAGGAAAAATCAAGTAAACAATTATACACGATATGATGAATTTAACGTGGTTCGACACGAATGTTTATATCTTGTTGGGGGTACGATGTTTTGTATTCCGTTGCTTGATTTGTGGGTTAATTACGAAGGGTTGTTAAGAAGTTGAAAGGTTTTCAGTAAGGACTATATGAGTATTTTAGTAAAATTCCTGTATAGGGTTTCGTTATAAATATGTAGCGACGGTTCTTTCTTGTAACGCAATCTGAGAGAGGTGTGAGGACGAATGGCTGTAACCCTATTATCCATTGATAGTAAAAGAGATCTCATCACACTGTGGACGTAGGCAATCTTGCTGAACCACGTAAATCCTTGTGTTCATTGAGTGATTGTTATTTATGATTTTTCATTCTTTTCTGCAACTTGTTAGATTTTGGTTTTTTTAACACATTCATCCGAGAGAACCTGAGATTTTTCATTAAACCTAAAATTCTCTAAAACCACTCTCCATCTCACAATGTGATCTCACTTTGCTTTTATCTAGAATTTTACTACAATGACAATATATAGGGAACCCAAAAACACTAATGCCCACACAATACAATACACAGTTACAATTTTACCCATACATATAATAGATCCAAAACACAACCCAATTACTAATATACAAGACACACCCAATACCAATAGTATTGTGTAGGAGCTAAGAAGGAAAATAATAATAAATAAAAAAACTAATTAAAATCAAACAAATGAACTTGGGCCCCATCTATATTGGGTCATTAATGACCGAAATGAAGTTGTAATTAATCCATGATTAGAGAGAAGTTTGAGATTTCATGATATGTGTGGACTTGTGGATGTGGGTAGACATTTATTATATGGCACGGATTGTATGTCGGATGTTCTAGATATAAATGTTCATATATGTAACTAGATGCACCCATTGCATAGCAGGAGCTTGGTGGTGGTGGGGGGAGTGGTAGTGTTAAAGAACATAAAATAGGTACTGATACATAAAACAATGAGGATCACGAGAATGGTGTAAACAAAAACCCATCAATATTGTTCCCTTGTCAGCCGCTGCATCTCTGCAGTTCTGCAGTGGACTGTAGGGCGTGAGCTGTGAAGAAAGGAAGGTGGTAGAAAGAAAAAAAATGGCAGAAGAAGAAATTCTAATAGAGAACAGAAAAGGGTATCGAAAGGAAGATTTGGAAGGTGGTCCCATTTAGTTTTAGGGTAAAATTGTACACTGCAATTAAAAATTGGGACCTGAACTTCTGACATGTCCATTTTTTCCTTAAAAAACATTATCACATGCAAGTAAGCAAGTCTCTTTGTTGGGGGAGTTTGGTGGTTGTTGGCCTATATTTTAGGTTGATGGGTTTAAAATTTTTATATTAATAAGGGTAAGTGTGGTCATACGGAAAGGAGCGTCACACGGTTTTTATACAAAATGATCAATGTCCTGAAGAAAAAAAATTTAAAATGCACATGATACCGATGGTGTACGAGGGGATGAATGTTCACGTATGCGATTCACAACCGTTCAGATGGAACATTCTCACAAAATGAATTCCATCTGAACGGTTGTGAGTCACTCACGTATGCTCACGTACATGAACATTCCCTGCACACGACGATGTAGTAATCATTTTTTCAAATAATAATATAAATTCCCACTTTAGCATTTGAATTTCATTTTATATTTTAATAAAGGTGAAGAGATTAAAATGAGTTTCTATTTATGTATTTTCTCTTCTTCCAAAATTTGGGGAACATGGTTTGGTGCAGCACACAAATAGGGATAGTATACAGGGCAAAAGGAAAGTTGATTAGTGTATAAGGGAAAAGTCTTAGGAATAACTTAAAAATGATTACTCACATAAGATTTCAAATTTCATTGGAAGTGGTAAAAAAAAAAAAAAAAAAGAGTTGTAGCTAGCTTTGAGGGTGGTCAGTACAGTTTAATCTTTTTCCTTTAATAATTGGCATCATAGAGCTATGATCAAAATAATCAGTTGGGTATCTTTGTGAAATAATTAGTCATCATTTTTCTAATGTGTTGCCTTGGGCCAGGTAATGTCCCCCACCTAGAAAGAGAGAGATGGGTATTATGGGAATTATATTATTTTGTCTTGGAGTATTACAAGAAAGAAGAAAGAAAAAGCTGCATATTCGGTTATACATGAAACTTTTAGGATCAATAATTCAATCACCTGAGGTCTGAGGCTGAGGCTGAGGGTGTGTTGTAAAGAGTGTAAGCAATATGGGTATGGGCTTAAATGGGGTGTAGTGTAGTGAAGCCGAGCCAAATAAAATATTAGAGGGGCAAAAGAGGTAATTAATTAAAGTCACAGATAAGTCAGTAAAGGCAGTGGCTGGAGAGCATATCTATTTGATATTGAAGTTTGGAATATACAGTAGAAGAAAGAGAAAGAAAGGGAGAGAGAAGAAGAAGGGAAGAGAAGATTGGAAGAACAAGATTACAAGAAACAGAAAGAAAGAAAGAAGAAGCAGAAGAAGAAGAAGAAGAAGAAAGGAAAATGTCATGACGACAGGCTTTAAATCCCATCACAGTCTTCGATGTAAGCTTGCTGATATCTGCAAGTAGAAAATGATGGGGATTCTTAGTTGGGGAATGTGCTGGGGGGAAGGTGGGGAGTGGAGGGGATTAAAACAAGAAAGGGCAAAGCTACAAAATGAAGTGAGGGCATTACTCGGTTGATGTGAAACCACCCACACCTCACCTCACCTCACCCCCCCCACCTTCCTTCGGTCCCTCACACCCACATCCACATCCACATCCTCATTTATATTTCTTTTCTTTTCCAATTTATTGAGACAGTCCCTGTTCTCCTAGCTCCCCATTATGTATACATTTTTATCTATATATATATATACATGTAAACCCCTCTCCTGTCACTCACATTCATTATCAAAAAAATAATTAAAAATAATATTGGAATAATGTTAGGCATGCTGCCAGTTTTCGTTAAGTTAACATACATCAATCACATATTCACATGGCTTGACACAGGATGGCAAGATTTTACCAAAATTTAAAAAAACACTGGAGGGCTCTGGGATCTTTTCCAAAAAGGGAAGAGAGAGGATGGCGTATGTTGGGCGTACACCCTGGTGGCGTGCCTAGCTTTTTTCCAATATTATTATCACAAGGGTATATTATTTTTTCAAAACCATGAAGATTTCATTGTTTAATTCAATGAGAGACAATCCTTTTTTACTGACATGTATCTTGTGTAAGTCCATGCATAGTTACCAATATTGTGAATAGAACCATACGTTTTAGAAAGAAAATAATCCATGAAAATGGACAACTTAGGTCTGTGTTGTGATTTTCAAAAAATGTCATAAATAAATAAAGGGAAAAGGTTGGGTATGCTAGCGGTATATCGTAAGCTAGCACCATGTGTGTCTATATCTCTCTTCTTCCCTTGAGGGGTAAGGGAGTCATTTCAAAAGGAGTAAGAGAAAGATGGACACATAAGGTGCTAGTTTACGGTATACCGCTAGCATATCCTCTCTCTCTCATAAATAAAACCGATAATTATCAAAAAAAAAATTGTACTAAGAGAATTTTAAAACTTATATGATGACAAAAATACCCTTAACAAGACTCCTATAAATTATTGTTTGAAATGAAATGAAGTAAAAGGGATAAATGGATGAAATATTATGTATCACTAGTTTAATTTACATATATCAAAGTAAATACTAAGTTAATCATAGTTTAGATATGAAATGTAAGGTATAATTTTGTCCAAATTGTGTTAAAAATCGCCCTACCCCTTAGATAAGTAAAACTAAACTGATTTAATGTTTACTTTACATTTTCAAAATATTTTAATTAAAAAATTTTCTTGTATAATTTTTCAAACTTTGTTAGTTCTAATTTCAAAGTACATCATCATTACCTTTACTATCCAAGAAAAAAGGTTCAGGATTCTTCAACAATTGTCAAACTTATGTTCCATGTGATAAAGGTCAAGAGGTCTCCTTGGACTAAAAACTTGACAAATGAGGAGATGATGTCATACATAATATATATTACAATCCCAACTGAATTTCTTCTTCTTCTTCTTCTGCATCCCATTAAATCAATGACATCCAAATTGAGAACCAATTTTCTATTTTCATTGCAAAAAAAAAAAACCCTAATAAAAGGCAAAATTCCAAAAACCCTAAAACAAATGAAGAAATAATAATGACGAAAATATATTAATAGGGGTAACATAATCAATTCACTATTGTTGGCTTATATCACCACATCTATATAGTGGAACCGTACACGCAGAGAAACTTTCTAGGTTTTTTATTAATGGTTGTGTGTGGCGCGGGATCTAGCCAGCGAAGTGAGAAAAAGAAAGAGAAAGAGAGAAGTCACGGGTTTGTCTTGAAAATCCCCTCTCTTTCACAGTCCTAGACAGACAGACAGACACATATTCTCTCTCTCTCTCTCTCTCTCTCTCTCTCTCTCACTACAAAATCGAGGAACCAAAAAACAAAAAATTAAACCTACGATTGCTTCAACACTCTCCTCCTCTTCTTCTTCTTCTTCTTCTTCTTGAGTTGCAGCGGAAGAAGCTAATGGCTATGATGTTGGATAATTGTGAGGGAATAATGCTTTCCCTAGACTCACACAAATCAGTCCCAGCACCGTTCCTCACCAAAACCTACCAACTAGTCGACGATCCCAACACCGATCACATCGTTTCTTGGGGTGAAGACGATACCACCTTTGTGGTATGGCGTCCACCTGAATTCGCTCGTGATCTCCTCCCTAACTACTTCAAACACAACAACTTCTCTAGCTTTGTTCGTCAGCTCAACACTTATGTAAGTCCATCTCTCTCTCTCTCTCTCCATACATACATACTCTTTAATTAGTCTCTAGCTACTTCTCTTTCTTCATAATTATTAACTTTAAGAGATTTGATTTTGTTTATACTGAATAGGGTTTCAGAAAGATCGTCCCTGACCGGTGGGAGTTCGCTAATGAATTCTTCAAGAAAGGAGAGAAGCATTTGTTGTGTGAGATTCATCGGCGAAAAACATCTCAACCTCATATCCCCATCAACCACCACCATAATCTCCATCACCCGCATTCGCAGATCGGTTGTGGTGGTGGTGGACCTGCTTTCTTTCCATTTTCTAACCGAGTTAGCATCTCCCCTTCTGACTCAGATGAGCAAGCCAATTGGTGTGACTCGTCGCCACTCTCATCTCCCAGCGGAGGAGGAGGAGGAGCACCAGGTGGTGGTGTCTGTAACAGCAGCTCAGTGACGGCGCTATCAGAGGATAACGAGAGACTACGGCGGAGCAACTCCATGCTTATGTCGGAATTAGCTCATATGAGGAAGCTATACAGTGATATTATCTACTTTGTTCAGAACCATGTGAGACCTGTTACTCCAAGCAACTCTTATCCTTCTTCTCATCATCTTCTTCTCTACAACAATAACCTTCCAGCTTCTTCATCTATCACAACACAACAAAGCTTAATTCAGAAGCCTCTTCACCAGCCTCTTCACCAGCTGCTTGGGTTATGTCATCATCACTCTACAACACCAACACCAACACCAACACCAAAACAAGCTCAACAAGTGAAAGAATCAAGAACTGGACTGAGTGACTCTCAAGAACCAATCAACAACAACAATAGTAGTAGTAGTAGTAGTAGTAGTAGTCGATTAATGAAGCTATTTGGAGTCCCTCTTCAATCTAAGAAGAGATTACACCCAGAACCCACAACTATGGAAACCAACAAAACTCGTTTAGTGTTGTCCAATGATGAGTTAGGTTTAAATCTCTTGCCTTCCTCTCCCTGCTAGCTACCCCCCACCTACATTTACTTATCTTGTTTTCTCTGTGTGTGGGTTTCTCTGTGAGTTAGTGTGGGAATGTGGGTCTCTCTCTCTCTCTGTCTCTCTCTCTGTATATAAGAATATGATGATTTCTCTTGTTCCCCCTCAGCCATTAATGCAGGTTGGTTGGTTGGTTGGTTTTTGAAGAACAAAGCAAGAAGGAATGATTATGAAGGATAGGATAATTCATCCACAAACCATTGCTCTCTCTTTCCAGTCTTTTTGGCTATTACTTTTTCTTAGTTAGGGTTTGTAGTTTGTAACAAT
This sequence comes from Telopea speciosissima, assembly GCF_018873765.1. NCBI lineage: Eukaryota > Viridiplantae > Streptophyta > Magnoliopsida > Proteales > Proteaceae > Telopea > Telopea speciosissima. Next base: position 19,221,286 of record NC_057919.1, on the reverse strand, counting down.
GAGTAACAAGTTATTCATTAATGCTGGGTTTTTCAGTTACATTAATGTGATTTTTACAGATTTTTGAAATGAAAGATAAAAACTTCAGTGTAGCTTTTTCTTCTGTTTCTGAACTCAATAGGAATTGAAAAGGCTGAGAAGAAGTTTTCCAGATGTTCACGGTTGGTTCTCTAGGCCTTTCTTTCTTTCTCTACATTAATGGAGGGATACGTACACCCTATACTGCCAATTAATACGGTGAAGAAAAAAAGAAATGAAAGTAGCTGACACCTGATCATAATTTTTGTCTGTAAAAATTTAATTATCTTTTACCAATATTTTCAAGTAAAACCTATACTACTTTTAGACAAGAAAGAACTATCTTATCGCTTATAATCTTTCCTTTCTTGTTTAAAATAAACTGTTAGTATACGAAAGAAACCAGCAAAGAGAGAGTATTGGAATGACAACGAAATATAGGGAAGCCTTCTTCTGACTGTCTATAACAATATAGGGTTTATGGGTTTGAAACGTTTCTATCAAACCCTACTCCAATCCTCTCTCTCTCTCTCTCTCTCTCTCTCTCTCTCGCCCTCCCTGAAGCAACGAAAACCTTTGCATTTTCCTACTTTAAGTATAAGATGGTTCTGATCAAATCCTTCAAAACTGTCTTTAGATCCCAATCCTCTCTACCTTCAATTACTCCAAGTGAGTGCCTCTCTTGACTGTTAGATAAGAAACCTACTTTGCCCAAAGACCAGTCTCTTTACGGCTTTCCTTTGCTTCTCTCAATCTCTCTGCCAGCCCAAATGCCCAATACAACATAACTACTATGGAAAGTTTGACTACTCCTTTTAAGTTTTCTCTCTCTCCAAATTTTATTTTCTTTTTATTCTTTTCTTAAAGTTTCATTTCATCACCCATTTGGCCAAAGCAAAAGTGTTTAAATCCATGAAAAAAGAGTAGTTGAGGAGAAGGTGAAAGAAGTCAAAAGAGAAGAAGGGTATTCCAGTGTGGGAAAAGGGTAGATTCTTCTTCTGTGAGAAAAGAAAGAAAAAGGGTAAATTAGGTTCTAAATTCAAATAGAATATCTGTGGAACCCTTTAAGTGATAATAATAATAAAATATTATAGTATGTTCGTGCAATCATTTTGTTAGATACTAAAAAAAAAAAAAAACCCTAACCCTAGTTTGATACCTTCGATAACCGTAGCCTTGCACTTTTGTCTTTTTTGGAGGGGTTGGCACGTGATTGGAATCGCACGTGTAATGTAGTAGGAAACGTAGTCTCCAAGGCCCAAAGGGAAAGGGGAAGGCAAAGGGATAGGGATAGGGATAGGGATAGGGAAGGGAGGGAGAAAGTCACAAGTCATAAGAGTGTGGTGGTGTGTGGGCTTTGTGAAAATGTAAAGGTGGGCTCAGAGCAGATTGGAGTAAAAGTGCTTTAAAACTTTCTCAGGAATCATCAGAAAATGGTTGTTTTACTTAAAAAGTGTGTTGCGCAACAGCCGTCTTGAACTATGGAGTATTTTGGGAATTTGAATTTTTTTTTTCACTTCCTTTAACTTTCTTTAAAAAAGGGGATTACAAGTATATACTCTAAATAGGCTTGCACCTTTTTTGTAAACCAGACCAAACCGGCAATCGAACCGGTAAAAGGAACCACACCCTTTTTTTGGTCCAGTCCCCATTGTTACAAAAACAATGCCCAAAATGGTGAGAAAGAGAAGAACAATTACAAGACAAGATTTACGTGGTTTACTTCTAAGAAGGAAGGTTACATCTACGGTTGAGCAATAAAATGATTCTACTACTGCTGTGAAGCAAATATACAAACCTTCAATCTCTCATTTCTCAAAGAGATACAACATTATATAGGAAAACCCTAACCCAGAAAATACAGAACTGCCCCTAGAGATTCATCCGGTCTAATTTGAATTGAACCAACATATGTCGAAATACATATCAAATTGAAGATCTCGACAAGCTCTACATGAAACAGTGCCTATGACTCTGGTGTATGCACTTTTTGACCATTCTGGCATGATTCGAAGGCAAAACGACCCGCCCAAGAATCACCTCAGCACTTTCTGGACTGAGATCAGGTTTCACCAATAACACCCTAAGGACCACCCTTTTCTACAACTGGTCAAAATCATGTTGTTTTTTAAAACCATTTGGTTTTTATGAACTACCCTATTTGTTGCTGGGAAACTCTTTGGTTCGCGGTCCGGTCTGGTTTTGAAAATTATGGGCCATGCCAGTGTGATAATAGGCTGAGTAGAATTTGTGAAAGAGGGGGCTACAGAGTGATAGAACCTAAAGACTGAGAAGTCCAAGTCATTGGCCCACAGGAGGCCCATTAAACATTCTTCAGAGAATGGAGTCATAGAGCATGAGTTCACTCTTCCTTGGACCATAGACTTCGTTCTTTCCATTAAAGATAATAAGATTAAGGTTAAAGCCAAAGTCTCATTATAGTTGTTAATCCACTGGTGTTAGTAAAGCTGAAAGAATTTTCTGAGTGTGAAGTAGGGTAGACAGAGAATAGAAGAACCCAAACAGGAGCTTTACTTCATAGACTCCAACAATGGGCCTGGTGGGCCTCGAATGGGCCGAATATTTGTTTTAAAATTGGCTGGTTTAGATCTTTAATGTATCTAGAGTTTCTTGGAGGTTAAGTTACTGATAGGAGAACAAAAAGTATTACTCACTGTGGCACAAGAAGTTTCCTTTATTATGGCAATTTATATGTAGTGGGGGACCCCTATATGGATATCTGGTCTGCCATTTTCTTGATTGCAGAGTAGCTCTTTATTCTCTTTGCTTTGAAGCTGTTGTTAGTTGTTACCTGTAAAGATTCTGGTATCCACCATGACTTTGGTTCATCTACTCGTATGGTCAATATGAAGTGACCTTAATACATTACTTACAGTTCACCACTTAATCAGTTCGTGTATGTTTAAAGGTATGTTGGATTGGGCCTGGGCCTGGGCCTAGCATCAATGAAATCTTTAATAAGGCCTAGTAGAAAATGAATTTAAATAAGATTGCCTTTCCATGGTAGGTTAGGAGGCTTAAGGTTGTATGTGATTGGTCTCTACCTTAGTAACAACATCGCAACTATTCCACGGTCCTAAAAGTCGGTTAACCTTTTGGGATTGGTGTGTGGTTTGTGTGATTACACTTTCATCAAAATCACATCGTAGCTATATAGATCTCATCTCTATTGCAATCAAGATTGTGTAGGGGAGAAGCTCCAATTTCGTTCTTGCGTTTGGCTTGTTGGAGTTCATCTTCATGGCTTCAAGTACGCATTGTATTTGATTTTATCAATGTTAATTGTATTTCTTATTCTAGGTAGATTTTGGGATTATGGAATCTAACATGCTACACTGTCAAATTTCCAATTTCTTGTGTATAGTTGTAGCTTTTGTTTTCAGGTCATAAACAATTAAAAGGAAACTATTCTATTAAAATCAGTGTAAAATCCAAATTCAATTTAGATTCTATTGAGAAGAAAAAATAAGATAATTAAATTGAATAAAATATTTGATGGATAAAATGTTAAGGGTGAAAAGAATTTCAGCTGGGTTTTTTCAAGGAACTGTTAATTTGTTGGAAAGCTCACAGCCTTTTTAATAAAGGTTATTTTACTACCTATCAAAAAAAAAAAGAGAGGTTATTTTACGTGTTGTGATTCCTTATGATGTAGAATTGGTTGGACTGAAATGAACATTTGTACTTTTGATGATGAATTAAAGGATAATTCATATTTAAAGGATTTTGGCTTGGTAGAGTAAATATAAAAATTGGGCAAGAGATCTCGACTTGGTCGCATGATCTCTACACAAGCGTCTGGGCCAATGGGTGAGCACACCTGGGTATCTATCCTGGGGCCAGAGACGTTATCTCACGGTGCCCTGTAAGAGGATGTAGAAAACACCACCAAGTAGATATCTTCTTCCCACAAAAAAAATTATGAGGGTATCTCTAGGACTTTTCATGACTCAACAGTGAATATGTATTGTTAGAAGGATAGTGCCCTCCCCTCTCCCCTCCTTTTGAAAAATTACGTGAATTAATAGGTCTTACCTTGGATATTTTTTGAAAATTAGTGATATAGTAGGAAGCAAGAGATGAGAAGGAATGTTGAAATTGTATAGGACCACTACAAGGTAATGGGCATGACATTAAATTTAATTAACTTTGTGCTTGGGTAGATGCATTTTTGCTCCCTTTTTAAAATTTTTCTATTTTGTCTGGTGATCAACAAGTATTTAGCTTATTCTTTCTCTTTTCTTCTTTTTTTTTGTTTTGGTCATCATAAGTAGGGGTGTCAATGGGCCGGGCTGGTCTGGGCTTGGCCTTAACCCGAGCCCAGTCCAACCCTGCAAGGGCCATATATACCCTCAGCCCAGCCCAACCCTAGCAGAGTTTTCCCATGCCCGGGCCAACCATAATGGCCCATTGAATAGTAAAATTAACAAAGTCCATCATGGCAACACGGCCCACTTTACCATGCCCCAGCCTACTTGATATATATTAATGTATATCTTTTCTTTTTTTTTTGGTAGAATATATTAATGTATATCAAAGCCCACTTAACAAAGCCTCCGCCCATTTTTTTATGTATTATATAATATATATATATATATATAATATATATTATGGCATTATATTAATATATATAATAAAAATTAATATATAGAATATAATACATTACTACAGGATCGGGTTGGCCCTGCCAGGGCTGGTCCGGCCATGCCAAGGCCTGGCAATTATGAAACCCATCCTGATCCTTCCTAATCCCCAGGCCCAACCCAGCACTGTCCGCTTGGTTTGGGCTAGGTCGGGATGGTCGGGTTTTTTTGACACCCCTAAAAATTAGGAAAAAGATTGGGTATGCTATCGGTATATTGTAAGCTAGCACCCTATGTGTCTATATCTCTTTTCCTCCCTTTGAGGGGGTAAGGGAGTCATTTCAAGGTGGTGGGAGCGAGGGAGGGAAGGAAGGGAGGGAGCCATGGAGGGAAAGAAACATGTGTAAGTGAGAGAAATAGAGGGGTGTTGTAGTGAAAAAATCTATTCTCCTTCAATTTTTTAAAGTGAAATCATGACTCAATCTAGAACAAAATCAGCCCGGACCAGTCTGGATCCTAATCCCGTTCTTTTAAACCCTAGTGTAATATGAGCTCAATGTTGCATAAGATTCAATGAACGTGTGAACTATTTGATATGTAGGGCTATATTGGTTATGAAATTCCTTTTATTTTGTTTTCCCATTATGACCAAGTAGGAATAGTTGTAAAGAGGTCCTGAAACGCTTCTTGACATCGGATGAAATTTTGCTACACTTATAGTAAGAATGTTCCTGCTCCAAGTCTGGCAACATCCTGTTATTCCATCCGCCCCGTAGAACTCTGAAAGCTATCCTAGAGGAATGACCCAACTTTTTCCTTCTCATATGGGGAAAATCTTCCTCACTTCCAATCCTTTGGACACATCATTCATTGAATGCCTTTTCCCTAGGGGTTTTTTCTGACACAATGAATTCTACTTTAACTTCCTCCCCTTCCTTGAAAGAAATTAAGGCTACTATTTTTGCCATTGGTGCTTTCAAAGCACCAGGACCTGATGGTTTTCAAACCTGTTTCTACCATCATTTTTGGGATGTTATTTGAAAGGACATAGAATTTTTTTGTAACATCTGTCTTTCAAACTAAAATCCGTCATCCAGGGTGTAATCATACACTTCTCTGCATGATCCCCAAAAAGAAAAATGGTGTCTCACCCGCTGACTTTAGACCTATTAGCCTTTGTAATAAATCATACAAAATTGTTGCCAAACTTCTAACAAACAAACTTAGCCCTCTACTCCCATCTTTCATCTCACCTTTTTAGGCTGCCTTCATACCTGGTCCACAAATTGGGTTGATAATATTTCAACTACCAAGGAAAATTTTCATTATCTCAACAAGAAAAAAGGAAAAATTGGGTTTGCTGCAATTAAATTAGACATGTCGAAGGCATATGATAGAGTGAAATGGCAACTTATTGGAAATCCTTTTAAATTTTTAGGGGTTTAGTAATGAGTGGATCTCTCTGGTTAATGCCCTAATGACCTCTTCTAAATTCTGTTTTAAAATTGATAGCAGTGCTTTTGGTTTTTAACTCCCTCTAGGGGGATCCGACAAGGGTGTCCACTTAGCCCTTATCTTTTCCTCCTCACCATGGAAGCCCTCTCTCGTATCCTGATGCTTATAGGGATATTGGTCTTTTCAAGGGTGTCAAAATTACTCGAAATGCTCCTGAGATTTCACATTTGCTTTTTGCTGATGATACCTTTATATTCTGTAGAGCCTGTGATGATTTTTTGACCATCAAATCTTTATTGAAACTATTCTCATATGTTACTGGACAGGAAATGTGACTTCTCTAAGAGTGAAATCTTTTTCAGTAAGAATATCCATAGGTGTCAACAGAAAAGATTTTGTTCCATCTTTCAAATGAAGGAAATGTCTTCTGACTCTTTATATCTTGGCACCAAACTTTGTCATTCTAGATCTAAATGTAAGGATCTAAATTTCCTTATTCACTGTGTTAGATCAAAACTTGCCTCTTGGAAAGCTAATTGCTTATCATATGAAGGAAGGAAAATTTAGATACAATCTATCCTGACTTCTACCCCGTCTTACTTAATGTCCTGTTTTCTTTTCCCAACAAAAATATGCAAAGAATTGGATTTCATTTTCCTTCATTTTTGGAATAATGACAAGAAGGAAAAGAAAGAAGGACACCTAATTGGCTGCAATACTGACTTGGGATCAAGAAATCCTAGGTTCAAAACAAATCTTTGATCCTTAAGTTAGGAAAGAGATTGATAAATGAGACCAATTCATTTTGGGCAAAGGTTTTAAAGGCAAAATATTTCCCAAACTCCACTATTTTTTACCCAAAAACCCTCACCAAAAGGGGGTTTTGGACTTGGAACAGCATTGCTACTATTCTTCCTAATCTTAAGAGAATGGTGTTCAGCAAAATAGGCAATGGTCTATCCACGTCTAGCTGGTTTGATCCTTGGGTACCATCAAACACAGATGAGTTTCTTCCACACATCATGAAGCATGATTTTTAGCTTAATTCTGTGCACAATTTTATTTCTAATAATTCTTGGAATAGATTAATGCTACAATCATGTTTCTCTCCTATTTCTGTCAATAATTTTAAAAAATTAATCTCTCAAATAGGGAGGATTAGTGGTGTTTTACCCTATCCTTTAAAGGATCTTTCTCTACAAAGCTAGCTGCCAATTTCATTCGAACAATACTTCTCCTCCTCCACTTATGGCCAAATGGTGGAAGTTTTTTTGGAAAATTAATATTCACCCAAGATTTAAAATTTTCTTTTGACGTGTCTTAAATGCAGGACTACTCGTCAGAACCATTATTTCGAAATGGATGCCTGTTGAGCTTTCATGTGTTTTATGTGGTTCTAAAGATGAATCACTCTGGTATCTATTCTTATCATGTGATTGGACCACATTTGGGCTTCTGGCCCACTTGGACTAAGAACTGAGTATCTCTTTGCTCCTTCAGTCAGCCATCTGTGTGCATCTCTTATGGGCGTGAGAGCTTTTGATAAACAATCTCTAAATTGGTTTTTCTCTGTCTTCATTTTAATTTGTTATTTCATATGGATGGTGAGAAACAAAGTCATCCTCTGCTCTACTAAGGCAAATCCGATGCTAGTTATTCTCAATTTAACGAAATGAATACTTGATATGCATATTTCTCCTCCAACAAGGAAATATCTTTTCTGGATCACACACAGACCATCTATGATTCACCATACTAGCTAACTTCAACATAAAATTGCCTGGTTTAATTGGTGCAGGAATATATGAATCAGTCTCTAATATAACCAGCTGGACTTTTGATATTTTGATAGATGGCAGGAGTATAGTAACAGATGCAGGTATCTTACCATCAAAGGATGAACAGGAAGCTGAAATTTTTGGAATTTTACAAGGTTGGCAAATGGCAAAGTTTTTGAACATTAAGATTAAAAAAGTGGTTTTCAGGAACAAGGATCTCTGCAATTTATGCAGTCCTACAAACTCTCGTACCATTCCCTGAAACTTTATTAATAGCTATATAGACCTAGCTGAAAAAACAAACAATTTCACTTCTGCTCAGCTTAGATAATGTAGTGATAGAGGCTATCCTGCTAGCTCTATCGGTTTGTAACCTAGCTATTTCAGTTAATATATCCTTTTATTCCCATAAAACAAAAAAGAGCAATTAGAAGTCTCTATAATGCATTGGGGTCATGATCTAGACTTGTCTTGCAAAACCACAGGAAGAAAAAGAAAAAGAAAAAAGAAAAAAACATTGAGAAACCATTTCCAACCTTGCCAAACATCATGGTTTAACCAATCGGTATCGAATCAGAGCTTTCAGACCAAAAGAATTAACACGTGCCAAACGTAAAAGAAGAAAGTTGTACACAAAAAATTGAACAATCACGCCCGGTGGGACTCGAACCCACAATCGCCTGATTAGAAGTCAGACGCCTTATCCATTAGGCCACGGGCGCTTGTTGGTAGACATGGTTAATATATTTATTTAAGAAATAATAATAATTATAAAGACGCCAAAACCCTAGGTCTTTTCTGTCGTGCTTAAAATTTAGTTCAGCGGGAACACCATGCTCAGTGATGTTAACTGGCTGAGGCGATAGTTTTAAGAGTTGCAGGAGTTCGTTGGGTTAGCAGAGACTCTGAGAGTGCAAGTATAAGTTCTTTTATCGAGATTCTATCCGTCTTTTATTCTCAAAGTGGTCATTTACAAGAAATACTAATGGAAGTAGTAATCGCATCGTCTCCCGTCGATGCTGGGATCGGTTGCTGGGACCTGCATTCGGGCGAACAGCAGCTTCGTTACCGATCCTGTGCCTCTGCTTCTCATGGCCTCACTTGTGTGGGCCGTCGCTTCCTTGCATCTTCGCAGCTTCGAGACTCCTCTTCGTCGTCCGGCTCCATTCTCTACTGGTCATGGAACAAGGTTTCTCTCTCTGTATCTATTGCTTTCCTCTGCCCTTTTATTCTTCAAGTTCTAGGAACTTAGGTTATCATACAGACAGGAGGAGCCTCAGAGGTTGGCTTTTCTCATGCGAAAAATAGTCAAAATTACAACACAAACAAAATATTCAAAGTGCTCGGTCATATTACTCTGGAATTGGATGGAGAAAAACAGTGAAGTGTATTAAATATGTCTACTTTCAATTACTTAATGAGGTTCAAACTTTGAACCGATATGTTCTTCTAGAGCTGGAGCTTCTGAGTAACTGGTAACCATGCCACTGTTTTGATTGCCTTGGTGTTGCAGCCTCAGGTTGAAGTTAAAAGCTTTCCTGCCGAGCCAATCAATCCACTTGTTTCTAATAGTGAGGGTACATATATCATGGGAGGAGGATTATCTGGTGACATTTATTTTTGGGAGGTGAGCTTTTATTGTTCGTTTCCTGCATATCTCGTTACATTGTTGCAAAATTTTGGATTTTGGGAAATTTAAATGCGTGGAGACATTTTTAATTGGTTCCATATTTTTTTTAATCTCTTCATGCGTATTTTACAAGCCAGGTCTCTAGTGGCAGACTACTTAAGAGGTGGCGTGCTCATTACAGGGCTGTTACTTGCTTAGTACTATCAGAAGATGATTCACTGTTAATCTCTGGGTCAGAGGATGGATGTGTCAGAGTTTGGTCACTTATCATGTAGTCTATTCCCCTTCTCTTATTCATTCCGTTATGATTTTTTTTTTTTGGGTATTTTATGAATGGTTTCTATCATATTGAAACCCTTATGATCTACTAATTTGCTTTGACTTCCTGTTTTTTTTTTTTGGATAGGATATTTGATGATATCGGGAGGGAAGCAGCAAAACATCTTTATTTACACAGTTTCACTGAACATACTTTGCGTGTGACTGCTGTTGTTTCAGGTTATGGAGGGTGTAATGCAATTATTGTGTCTGGCTCTGAGGATCGAACGTGTAAGGTTCGCTAGTTCTTCAATTGAGTTGCTTTTTTCTGTCTTATGTAACTATAAGCTGTAGGATCCAATATTATGCTTATGGGTTTTAAGATCAGCTTTGGAGCTGTTTGTTGGATGTTTTGGTTGAGTTAAAATTTTATTTGTGCGTTTCTCTTTTCTAAAACCTGAACCAAGTCATTCATAGAGCCTTTTCAGCTCCTTTAGCAAAGTTTGCTTGTCCTCAAACTATGACTTCATTGTGAACCATATCTACCCCCACTACCCCATTCATTTTGATAAAAATAGAAGGACTCTAAAAGGGAAATTTTTTTGGGGGGCGTGGGGGGGGGGGGTTGGGTTGGGGGTGGAGGTTTCAAAAAAGTGCTGGGGAAACAATGAGCAAGAATACCTGATCAAAAGGAAGGAGATGGGGGTAAAAACACAAAAGATGTGATGATGTCAACAACATTAGTGCAACCATCTCCCCAAATTTCAAGGGATAGGATAAACTTGTATGTTTGGATTATAATTCAAGCAATAGAAATCATGGACTCATTGTCTGAATAGGTATTGGCTTTAAATTGCATACATAATTGGCTGCGTACATTTTTGGGTGGAATTTTTAGTCCAATTGCTGTCTTTGTTGCGTGGGTTTTAGTTCTAAGTTAGATTCATAGCTTTTCTTTTCAACTTCTAACGAAGTGCTAATCCTGAACCAGTGAAATCCAATAAGAGATCAACTTGCGGTAGGAACGTAGGTATAGGGATAAAACCAAGTATGAGAAAAAAATAGATAACTTAATTTAAACAATTTTGGTCAGCCTGAAATTTGTCGAATGAACAGTACAAGCAGTAGATCGAGTCTGTAAAATATGATCTGGATCTAGTGGGCGAGCCTTTGCACAACGGTTAAGTTGCACTATTGCAACCACCAGGTTGCGGGTTTGAAACATAAAAACAGCCTTTCCATGAAGCGACGTTAGGCTGCGTTCATTTGCCCCACTTAGACCTTGCAGTAGTGGGAGCCTCGTGCACTGGGACACTTTTTGATGCCTCTTAAATAGGAATTGAAACTGATATGCAGTATGCAAGTGTGGGAAAGAATAGAAATAAAAGAAAAAATAAAAAGATACAATTAGGAATCACCACCAGGGGTCTTACTGAATCACCACAGCAGGGAACCCTGAATCACCACAGAACCAAAGGTAAAGCCAATCTTTCATTCATCAAATTCATGTGCAGGGCTGAAGCTCCTTACAAACTTATATAAAGATTTGAAGCAGGACTAAAACTAAGCCTAAATTTCTTCCAACCAACAACATACCTTGGAGGTGGTCTTAACTGACTAGGATACTATAAACAATGAAGAAAACAACTTTAAACAATGCTGGACTCAGAGATCTAACCTAGCCCAACCAAGGATAAAGATTTCGTTGACAGCGTAGGTTTCGACCTGCCAGAAACCAAAATTTGGTCGAAACTGGTTGAAACCAGTCGAAACTTGGTAGTTTTAAACTCCTCTAAGGTTTTGTCTCAGTTAGTTTGGAACTGAGTTGTCTCGGTCGATGCCCCGAGATTTAGTTCCATGAGCCCAACTAAAACACTTAATAAAAAGGGCGTACCCAGTGCATGAGGCTTCTGCCACTGCGGGGTCTGGGCAGGGTCATAATGTACGCAGCCTTACCCCTGCTTTCACAGAGAGGCTGGTTCTAGACTTGAACCTGTGACCACTTGGTTACAATGGAGCAACCTTACCATTCACCAAGGCCAGCCTTCTAACTAAAACATTTAATGTCAATTAAAAACAAAGGAATAGGACTCTGACTAGACCCACAACTTTAGTTAATAAATCTCGTATTTATTCTTCCTACCCGTATTTTGGGCCCATTAAAGTGGCCTATTACAATAAATCCCATTGGATTAAAGGCCCAACATATATGTTAATCAACCCAAGGCTTGTTTCCTTTAAAATAGTCTAACTTCTGTGTTTTGTCTGCATCAACTTTCCTCCTTTCCATAAATTTCTGCTTTACCTTTTCTGATTTGCAACTATTTCTTCCATGTGGCCTGCCTGCATCACAGGTGCTAAAATCCCTCTCAAACCTTTAATCTCGTCCTCAGCCTTGTGGTATTCAGCAACCTCTGTCCATACAATCCTTCAAACCCTAGAACCTTTCTTATCTTAAAACCCTGAAATTTATCAAGAAACATCACCACCATTTTAGCTGCAACACTTAAAACCCCAAATGATTTCTTGTAGTCTACTGCCTATTTGACCATTTAGTCTATTCCTTTGAAAATTATCTGCAATTTAATCTCTAGAGCCCTAGTTTATTGAGTTCGATGTTTAATCGATAATCTCCATTTTCAATTCCAGATCACTAGTAGATCATTTTAGGATCAAAGAAAATTATCTGAAAATAAATCTAACTCAAAAAACACCCTAGTTGAGTGGGTGGGAGCAGTATCCTACCTCAGTCGCCAGGTTCTCCTTGTTCATTTATGCCTAGCCTATTGCCTTTGTTGAGTCCCCTGTTTTACTGCTTCAGGAAAGTAGGAAGAAAATTTCCAGCCTTGTAAGGGGGCAAAGGCCTAATTTTTATTATTTTATTTTTAATTTTATAAGCAGTGGCGTCAGCTTTCGTTGAATCTTCTCCTCCTGTTGGACCTTGTCTAACATACATAATTTGATCCCTATTTCTACCTGGACTGTTGATTTGGCAGAGTTTAGGTTTCACTATCAGTGCTAATCAGATTTGAGCATTTCTTTATTTGAAAGAGGAGAAGCGAATCCACACCATGTGCAATTTGCACCTGTCAGCTCTTCTGGTTTTCTTATGCTTTGAAGAAATAGTTGTTTAATTATTCTTAACAATTGACGTGAAATTTATGTTGGGGAACATATTGAATATCTTTCTGAAATCTCAATTCTGAATGCCCATGTATGTTCCACTTTGACTTTGTTACCGATGAGGGTGAAAAAACATTCCCTAGGAAATAAGTATATTTTTGTATATATTCATCAGGCAAGGCAAGCTGGCCTTGACAGCTTAATATCTGCCACGTGGCATTGTAGTTTGCGCTTAAAATTAGAGATGTAAACAGATCGAATCCGGATTGGATACAGATTGGATGTGATCGAATCTGGATATTCCTTGACCGGATACGGATATTCCTAAACAGATGCGGATGCGAATCGAATTCGGATTTTCGACTATCTGATTACATCCCTGATTTATGTAAACCCAGACTTTCCTCCCCCAGTGGATATGATTTGCTCTCAATCCTTGTCTTGTAATTGCCTTAGCTTTTTTCTGGATTTTTTAGAACCTGCCGAATCTTCAAGAACCCTCAAGATCATTAGTTATTTAAGTCTTTTAATGTTTGTTGACATCTATTTGAATTGGATAGATTTTTTCCGGATTATCTGAATTCGGATATGGATACCCCTATATGGATACGGATGTGAATTGATTTCTGATTTTTGACTATCCGTTTACCGCCCTACCTAAAATTCTGGGCATGTTGTTCATTGGCATCTAATCATGTGGTACATTTTGCCAATGTAATTATATGAAGTGTCGGGGAAGTTTGAGGATTCTACTTTGGACAGGTTGATTTAACTTTTAACAGTTGAAATACAAAACTGAAAGTTCAATACATGGTTGGCCAATGTCATGAGGCCAAATTATAAACTACCTATCTAATTTGCCAATTAATGTGACAAATGTTGCTGGGTCTATGTGGTAAGGAGTTCGGATGACACACCCTTGATCCACTTCAAAGCTTGAGCCCCAGTTCATTGTGGAACATGGCTTGAAGGTTTCATCAAAGCTATAAAAGTTACGAAAAACTGCAATTTTGCACCAATTGCTAAGCCACATGCCAGCTTCATTTGTATTTTGCATTGAAAATTGACTGGTGACAAGGGTGTGTGATTCTCCGACATGTATATTGCTGTAGTGTTATTTTCTTCTGTGCTTATTTTGCTGCATTTTTTTTCCTGAGTTATGTAGAATATTATTGTTCTGTTGGTATTTCTCTATCATAGTACTTTTAATGAGAAAAATTCTCTGTGGAGGTGTGTACTGCCCATGCCCAGACACAGGGGGGAAGGAATGACCGCCCCACTCCCCATGAAAGGTGGATATGTCCACCCAGTTGATGCTCTGCCGCTCGTTCCCACGCTCCCCCACGGAGAACTCTTGCCCTACTTTTAAATACACGTCCCAATCTACTTGTATAAAAATGTATCCTGAGTCCTGACATGAATTGTCTCAGGTTTGGAGCATGTCCAAGGGAAAATTATTGAGATCTATTGAGTTTCCCTCTGTAATTGATGCGATTGCACTGGATCCCGGTGAACATGTATTTTATGCTGGCAGTAGAGATGGGAAGATATTCATTGCTGCACTTGGTGCTGAAAGTCCATCGAACAGCAGCTATGGGAAGCATATCATTGGTTTACTGTCCGATCACAGGTTTGTTATTTTCATATATTCTGATTTTTTAATGTAGTAATCTGCAGTTTAACATGCATTATTTGTTTAATGGTTTTCATACTTTATCCTTTTGTTGTATATCTTCTTTAAATTTGGTATTCTGGTATGCAGTTCAAATTCTCCGGTGTAAAAGTATCTTTCTTTCTATATATATTGGGGGATTTGATTAGATTCACTCACAAGGCAATTATGCTTAGTAATGCACAGATTGAATGATGGATCTTCAAGTGATGGACTTAATTTAGGATTGGTGGAAAAATATTCTAATCTGTTGGTTGATATGGACAGTTCTGATTAGGTATGATAATAGAAACTAGTGAAAAATTTCAGGGAGAAAAAATAGGGGACACGGCTTACCATACGGGTATAGAGTGGAAAATAAATGAGAAAATAAGAAAGGAAATAGGCTGTCAATTGGTCTAGATGAGAAAGAAAATAGGAATAAAAAAGCAAGAAAAGGTAATTTTCCAACAAAACTATTCTATTAACAAGAATAGGTCTAATCCCAGACAGGATCAAATAGAAAACCCTCTAATAAACAAGAAATCATATAAGGGAACCAAGAGAACAATGGGAACTAAAATGAGGGAACAATTTCCTTGGTTGAAGTAACAAATAAAAACCCACAAATTTGTAACCTGTTGAAGCAATAATGATCTTGATATGGTAATCTTCAAGAAATCGATGTGACAATCAGTTGAAAGAAATCCCAGCAGCTTGTAGTACTCTTGAGATCGATTTGACCAAAATTAGGGTTTGGATTAAAAAACCGATGGAAGGAGATGGGAGAATGGAATGGGTGTCTCACCTTAGGTCTCTCACCTATCCTATCTCAGGATTTCAACATTGCATAAGCAACTTTTCTATTCATTCAATCATGGGCTCAATTGAGCAATTACAACTATATTTATAGCCATAATGGCTGAACATAGAAACTAAAAATCAAACTCAAACTAGGGCTCAAAGTAGAACTAGGATTTCCAACTAAACTAGGAATCCTAATTAGGACTACAATTCCAGCAATCAAAGTCTAAATAAAGGACAAATAAAAGACCAACACTTAACCCACGATTTATGCTGGTGTAGGGTGAATCCCTACACCTACCCTACTGCTGGTGTAGGGAAGAATCCCTACACTTGCGGCTGGTTTTGGACAGCCAATGTACATCATGAGGTGGGTTGGTTACATTGTTATTTATAAAAATAGAGAGAAAATCTCCTAAATTGACTCCATTAATGACTCTTAACCTTCTTAAGCTAACTTAAATACTACTTATAAGGATTCTTCTAGATTATGCTAACTTGGTTACTTAATAACACATGTGATTTATACAATCTTATCCATGTACTTAATCCTGTGTACCCCTTAAATCTAACTTTTGGGCTTATTAAAGAGGCTCATTCCAATAAAAAGGCATAAAAATAACAAGCACACAGCCCATAGAACCCAACCATGGGCCAAAATACTTTATTCTAAGGCCCAATTGGCCAGATTGGACACCCGTAACTGCTTCACTTTGTCATAGCATACTAAAAGGCACTAAGAAGGCAGCTGTGGTCATTTTTGGAATTGTCATCCCTAATTTGTATTGCAGCCAGCCATCTAGATTTGCGAGTTCATATGTCGAAACTGATGCAGGTTCATCATAGAAATTGGCTTATTTCTTTAGAAATAGGCCTAGGATTGGGTTATATATATGTTGGGCCTTTGTTCCCAAGGGTTTTCTATGTATTAGGCCACTTTAATGAGCCTAAACTAGGGGTACATACGTTGCATACGGGATTAGCCCAATACTTAGTTTATTTTTATGAACCGGTTTAAATTGGTTGCATCCAATTGGTTCAATTTAAGTGATCATGTGACTTGGTTAAGTGGTCATGTGATGTAAGTTGGGCTGGATTAGGACTCTATAAGTCCAGCCATGTTTTGAGTCTATTTCTTTTCGTATTTTAATTTCCTAGTTAGTTTAAGTTACCTAATAGGTTAAGGATTGGGTTAGGCCATTCTTTTTTAGTGTAGGAGTCTAATTTTGAGTCTTTTATATAAGGTTGTAAGGGGGGCCAAGTATTGAACACGAATTTTGATTAATAAAAACTCAGCTTTATGCTTGTTGTCTTTGTTGCTGCTATTGCTCCCTTGTGTGAAGTCTTGTGGATCTTAAGGTGCTAGGGTGAGTGGACTCTCACGACTCTTTGCGTCTGTCCAGTACCGGGAGGTTCTTCTTCTTCTTCAGTCGAGCTTCTTTAAGCTGCTGTTGCTGCCTTTGAAGGAGATCAAACCAGTAAGTAATTTTAGTTTCCTGTGTATATCCTTCCCCTCCATCCATCAAACCCTAACCTCTATTAAACCTACAACTCCTACCTTAACTAGGACTCCCTCATAACTTCAGATCTGACCATCAGTTTCAAACCAAACTTCCAGCATACATCCCCCACACTTCTCCCTACACTCGGTCCAAAACCCAGCCCATAACTCCCACTCTATCCCCTCCATTCCTCCACTCCATTAAACCCAAAACCTGCAACTCAATTCTGTCCAAATTGCAGAATTTGAAAACCTTCCCAAATCCTATTATTTATATGCCATAAAAGCACCCTAGACCTACACATTAAAACTCCATAAACCCCATTGCCATTGTCCAACCCTAACCCTAGTTTTGACCTAAATTAGTAAACCCTAACCCAATCGGCCAGCCCTTGAGTGTGACCCCATTACCCTGGCTCCTAGTGGGACTACTCCTACCTAGGACTACATTACAAACTCTGGGAATATTTTATATGGAGAGAATTGATTAGAAGTGTAAGTAATGCTAATGTTGTCAATTTTTTTTTTCTCAGTTGTATCTTGTACTGTTGAACATTATTTTATCATAAAACAGCAACATATTTGTACTAATCTAACCGGAGTAAAATCTGGTACTAAACACTTTAGTGCATATTGGTTCAAGCTCATGACTTTCTTACAAGTCTGCTGATTTTGATTTTTGTAATGGAAGCCCAATGTTCTACTCTGGGACAAACACTTTCTGATAGTTGCAATATTAAGGGAATGGGGGAGTGTAGGGGCTACGCACATGGGGCAGCCAATGAGAGCGTCTGCGCTGGCATCTTGGGAGGTGGGATTTCTGCCTTTCATGGGGCGGTCATTGCCCACCCCACCTAAGTCCCCTCTAAACAAACGGGGCCTAAAGCAATACATTTTTATCCAATTGTGTAACTTTCTAAACCTATATGAAGAAAGCATGCAACTTTCTGGCAAATAGTTTCAGGAAGGCATTTCAATAGAAGTCTGAAGCCTATTCCATTGATAGCATAGATCTTTATCTTGCAAATTTTAGGTGTAATGGCCTTAATGTGTTTACATTGCAAAAATTTCACTTCTCTTGAACTTGACTGGACTTCTTATTTGTTTTTGTTTCTGGTGTTTGGTTCGCAGTAAGGCTGTTACTTGCTTGGCATTCAGCTCCAATGGAACTTTATTAGTATCTGGATCAGAGGATGGTTTGATTCGAGTTTGGGACACTAAAACTCAAAACATCGTTCGTATATTTAAACATGCAAAAGGTACAGTCTAACCTGAATGAAATTACTACTCAAGATATTGGTTACATCAGTTGCATGATTTAATTTTTTTTTCTTATGTGGCCATGAGCTTAATCATTCAAGTTTCTATATTCAATTAATCGAGGCCACTAGTGCTATTAAAAGTGTGTTATATTTTCATTTTTTTGGTGGGGAAAGATAAACATATTAGTTGTCAACTGGCAAGGTGGAGGTCAAAATGGGACTTGACGCCAGGTCTTGATGTAGTCCAGCCATCCAAATCTATTTCCATGTTCATCCCACCCCTAGTCAAGGATATCAACTAACCATCATTCAGCGCGTTAATCTCCCTATTGAATAAGACATTAAGACCATCTAGTTGTCCATATGTTGATCTAGTATTTAGTATTCTAATTATACCTTTACTTAGATTTTTCGCAGGAAATCAAGGCACAAAAGCCTCACAGTTTTTAATGCTTAGTCTTAGGTTCTATTTTGTTTAATTACTGTGTTGAAATATCTTACTTATTGTGTGAACCATGGGCTCTGTGAGACCCGACTGCATCGAAATGCCGTTGATATCCGACTCTTTCTTGATCAACTGGGTGTAATATTTGAGTCTAATTAAAAAAATGTTGTTAGTTTTTCTAAAGACGACGAGTCGCCACCTAGTTTAGGGTTTAGGATCCATAATTAAATCGAGTCCAAATGGCTCCAAGAATGAATTGGTCTGACCATGAGATCGAAATTCTGTCAAGTTATGGTCTGGGTAAGGTGTTAGACACATCAGTTTGCCCTGTGAAAAACAGGTCTTCTATTTACTTGATATTTATTGAATAATGAACGTTTCCGAAATTGTCAAATGGAATTCATTTAATGTGCCATAAATACATTCATATCACATATTACACGAATAAAAGTAAAACAGAAAAATAAATAATTATTATAAATTTGCCATTTAAAAGGGGGACCAAATGGGGATTTGAAGGGGATGGGTAATGAATTCTACTGGCCTGATAGTGCATGACTATGTCATATTCTCCAGCTTGAGGTTAGTACAGAAGATGTAACACTAATATATTAAGAAATAAAAAATATTAAATTGAGAAAATTGTGTATAATAAAGAAAATTCTAAATACAAACCCATAGCAACAAAAGTATCAACAACAACAAACTCAGCCTTATCACAACTTAATGGGGTCGGCTACATGGATCCAAACAAAACAAAATAGGGAAAACAGAGTTCTAACTATATATAGGGGTAAAGCTGTTTGTAACCAACCCGGTCACAACTTTTGTTGTAACCACTCTTTTATACCCTTATGTCAGATAGATATCATTTTCCAGGGGTGGGATTAAAATGTCATTTTATTAGAGATGTACAATTATTAGCAAAAATTAAAAATCACAGCAATAATGTCTTGAGGGTAATAAGGTCAATGAAGCAGTTTTCAGAGGTAGTGTCTCCGGCGCCCGACGGTAGAGCTTCCAAGGGAACTCAAGAAAATGTCTTGGCGATATATCCCTCTATTTTTCCTTCTCTGATCGAAATTAAAAATGAAATTGGAATAGGTCAGTTGCAGATAAAAATTGAATCATGCTGGATTCAATTTTTACAAGGATATAGAGGAGATCTCACATGTTGTGAGGTCCAAGCTTGGGAAAAACTAGGTATTCCTATAGGTAAAAAAACTTTGTTCTTGAGCCGTGGAATCCATGGATGCTAAACTCGGTGATCAACAATGGAGAGAGACAGAGAGAGACCTCGCTCGTGGGAATCAAAATGAAATTGGAAAAGAAAAACTTAAAAAAAAACAGCAACATTGTCAACTTTCACTATCATAGATTGAACTCATCATGAAATTTTAATTTTCTTGTTCCGTTCTGAGACTTTTAACGGATCTTGCTCATCTTAGCACAGTTGTGGTTGAGGCGTTGATCTCTCTCTCTCTTGTTCAATCGCTATTAAAGATGCCAATTTGACAGATAAAGAGTGAATCCATGGCTACAGGGCTGCTGCAACATTATTGCGAGTTTGGGGGACCAAGAAAGGGAGAAGAGGGACGATCTTGCCATGTTTTGCCCTCAGCTTGTGGTTTTCAATCGGTTGCCAGAGTAGCCACAGGGAGCAGAGAAACAGAGGAGGGGATTCCAATTGATTTGAATTGTACCTTCAGTTGATAGAGAAAATCACTTGCCATTGCTGCTACCAGAACACTCTTGTAGTTCATATGGCGGATAGAAATAGAGGAGGGGATTCCAATCAATACACCTCCTTCAAGTAGGTAAGAGATTGCACCTTCGTCAAACGGGTCGGTGAGAGAAAGAGAGAGAGGTGGGGGCAATGGCAGCCTGATGGGAATACCCGGATGATGAGCAGGACCGGGGACAAGGAAGAAGAGGAGGAGCAGGTGTTGGAGCAGAGCAAGCTGTGTGGAGAGTGCGTGTTAGGGCTTAATGAGAAATTCCTAAATTACCCTCTGAACTGGGATTGTTACCTTGGGACCAGGGTTCTTGCAAATTTACATATTTAGACACTCTATGTAATTGACACATAGTTTTCCAAGGACAAAAAAAGTCAGGTTACAAAGTCTGTAACCTGCAAATCTTTTCATACCGAAACTACCTTTCAACAATATCAATAAACCCAAAAAAATACCTTTCATTAATCGTTCTCCTACTTAGTAGATAAGGTATTTCCTTATCCACTCCCTCATTCTCTCTCAAAAAAAATAGGCTTCATTAATCGTGTCCCTCATTCTCTCCCAAAAAATAGCCTTCCTTAATCGTGAGTAGTTTACATTGAAATTTCCCTTTTTTTAGGTAAGTGGATTTAAATTGTTTAAGAAGTTAAGAATGAGTAGTAATAGTGATACGATTATCAAAAAAAAAAAATTTAATTATTAATTATTACTTCTTGAAATAAGTTTACATTGAAATTTTCCTTTTTTTAGGTAAGTGGAGGCTAAAATTAGTTTACATTGAAATTTCCCTTTACTTCTTGAAATAAGTTTACATTGAAATTTCCCTTTTTTTTAGGTAAGTGGATTTAAATTATTTAAGAAGTTAAGAATGAGTAGTAATAGTTATACGACTATCAAAAAAAAAAAATTTAATTATTAATTATTATTTTTATTATTATAATTAAATAAGTTTGCATTGAAATTTGCACAACTTGAAATAAGTTTACATTGAAATTCCCCTTTTTTTGGGTAAGTGGATTTAAATTAGTTAAGCATTTGAGAATGAATAGTAATAGGGATACGACTATCAAAAAAAAAAAATGACTTTTCCATTCTTCCAAAAAAAAATAGAATGATTCTTCCTTCTACCAAAAAATTTTCCCTTTTTTTAGGGAAGTGGATTTAAATTGCTTAAGAAGGTGAGAATGAGTAGTAATAGGGATACGACTATCAAAAAAAAAAAAACTTTTCCATTTTTCCAAAATAGAAACGAGTCTTCCTTTCTACAAAAAAAAAAATCAAATAGATTTTCAATGCCATTGATAGTCAATTAACTTGTGACTAATTTTACCATAATGTCACAAAAACAACAAAAAATTTACCTAAAAACCATAGTGGGAAGCCTTTTAACGAGTGGGTTAGCCATAATTGATAGCCAATTAATTTGTGCGTAGCCAAGTTGTATAAATATTTACCCCAAAAAATCATATGAAAATTTATAAAATTTATTTGAACATGGGTCCCACAAGACTAATATTTTTTTTTAACATAATAGTTAGTGCGAAAAAAAGAAAGACATTCTACCACTGAAATATATACCTTCTCACGTCTTCTTTCTAATTCAATATTGTGGGCTCCCCTATAGGATGATTTGTGACCCATCAAAAGTGACTTACCCCCTAATGCGAATATGATTCTAATACAAGCGGGCAGCATACTCATCCCTCTCTCTTAGTAGGCAAATCATAAAATTTTTAAATACTATGGTTTTTATAATGAATACATCTAATCATGACTTTGGTATGAAATTTGCTAATATTGATAGCTAATTAACTTGTGATTTTTAAAAGATTTGTAGTGCATATGTTTACTAGGATTTCAAACTCAATATAATTTGGGTCATGCACGTGTTCGATACTATTTTGCACATTGAGAAAGTCTCATTACCTTATAAAACCAAAATATTTTGCTCTCCAAACACTTAGCAAATGCTTACACGTGCATTTGCACGTGCGCTTTTACTAGTATATAATCTTTAAATTCAGGTTTTGACTCAATCAGCTGTCCTCTACGATTGGCGAACGTCGAAGGAGAAGAAGGCGGAGGGGACGGCCCTTGAGGGGCTCAGGGGAGGTCCCGATTGTTCATGATAGAGTGAGATTCACATTGCCTGGTGGTTCTGATTGGTTGTACCGGCCACACCAACCCTTCGAACGGTCAATCGTAACAATGGTATGCATCCCATGCAGGCGGTCCTTGCCGTGTGGGGAAATCTCTGGACCTGAAGATAGGGCTGGGGCTATCATGTCTTTTGGCGTGATACATTACCTTGACGGTCCAGGGACGAGGGAGTTCACCCGGTTACCTTGGAGTAGTATCCAAGGTACGCAAGCTGAGTCTTCTATCTCTGACGTATAACCTCAGTGTGGGGACCTGTATATACTAGTAAAAACGCACGTGCAAATGCACATGTAAGCATTTGTTAAGTGTTTGGAGAGCAAATTATTTTGGTTTTATAAGGTAATGAGACTTTCTCAATGTGCAAAATACTATCGAACACGTGCATGGCACAAATTATATTGAGTTTGAAACCCTAGTAAACATATGCACTGCAAATCTTTTAAAAATCACAAGTTAATTGGCTATCAATGTTAGTAAATTTCATACCAAAGTTCATGATTAGATGTATTCATTATAAAAACTATAGTATTTAAAAATTTTATGATTTGCCTACTATGAGAGAGGGATGAGCATGCTGCCCGTTTGTACTAGAATCATATTCGCATTAGGGGATAAGTCACTTTTGATGGGTCACAAATCATCCTATAGGGGAGCCCACAATATTGAACTAGAAAGAAGAAAGACGTGAGAATGTGTATATTTCAGTGATAGAATGTCTTCCTTTTTTTCGCACCAACTATTATGTAAAAAAAAAATTTGTCTTGTGGGACCCATGTTCAAATAAATTTTTATGATTTTCATATGATTTTTTGGGGTAAATATTTATACATCTTGGCTACACACAAGTTAATTGGCTATCAATTATGGCTAACCCACTCATTAATAGGCTTCCCACTATGGTTTTTGGGTAAATTTTTTGTTGTTTTTGTGACATTATGGTAAAATTAGTCATAAGTTAATTGACTATCAATGGCATTGAAAATCTATTTGTTTTTTTTTTTTTGTAGAAAGGAAAACTCGTTTCTTTTTTTTATTTTTTTATAGTCGTATCCTTGTTACCACTCATTCTCAACTTCTTAAGCAATTTAAATCCACTTACCTTAAAAAAGGAAAAATTTTTTGGTAGAAAGGAAGAGTCGTTCTATTTTTTTTTTTTGGAAGAATGGAAAAGTTTTTTTTTGTTTTTTGATAGTCGTATCCCTATTACTACTCATTCTCAAATGCTTAAATAATTTAAATCCACTTACCTAAAAAAAGGGAAATTTCAATGTAAACTTATTTCAAGTTGTGCAAATTTCAATGTAAACTTATTTAATTATATTAATAATTAAAATTTTTTTTTGGATAGTCGTATAACTATTACTACTCATAATTTAAATCCACTTACCTAAAAAAAGGGAAATTTCAATGTAAAATTTATTTCAAGAAGTAATAATTAATAATTAAAATTATTTTTTTGATAGGCATATTACTATTACTACTCATTCTTAACTTCTTAAATAATTTAAATCCACTTATCTAAAAAAAGGGAAATTTCAATGTAAACTACTCACGATTAAGGAAGGCTATTTTTTGGGAGAGAATGAGGGACACAATTAATGAAGCCTATGTTTTTGGGAGAGAATGAGGGAATGGATAAGGAAATACCTTATCTACTAATCAGGAGAACGATTAATGAAGGGTATTTTTTTGGGTTTATTGATATTGTTGAAGGGTATTTTTGGTATGAAAAGATTTACCATGACTTTTGAGTGCCTACTTTTATAATATAGTATGATATATATATATATATATATATATATATATATATAGGGGGGGGGGAAGAGATGAGAAAGGAAAAAGACAAACAAATGAAAGATGGGAAATAAATAGAAAAAGAGTAAATTACTCCCCCCTCCCCTCGATTATGCTCTAATGACAAACCCCTCCCCTGGGTATTGAGTAATGACTCTCCCCTCCCCTGTATTAACAAGATTCTATCAACCGTACTCAGGGTGTCAATCTGGAACCGTAACCGTATACCGAAACCGAAACCGCCCGTGTAAAACCGTACCAAACCGCACCGTTGCAAAAACGGTACGGTATGGTATGGTCAAATGGTATTGACCACGGTATGGTACGGTAACGGTTTTTACGGTCATACCGTCGGTATGTACCGAAACCGTACCGTTTTACCATAACCGTACCGTTTTCGTACCGTATGCATACCATTTTTTGTACCGTATATATACCGTTTTCATATACATAGCGTTTATAAAAATCAAATTTATACCATTTTTTGTACCGTACATATACCATTTTCATACCGTACCAAAACCGTACCGTATATATACCTTTTTATATACCGTTTTCATACCGTACCGTAGCGGTACGGTTGAGATATTGAAAATAGGGTTCTTAAACGGTACGGTACGATATCGGTATTGGGTACCTATTTTTGGTACCGTACCGTTTTACAAGCCTAAACCGTACCCATTCCGATAAAAAAGGACTGTTAAGTGATAGGAAAAGACTATATTACCCCCTCCTTCTTCTGAATCTTCTTCTTCTTCCTCCTCCTACAATCCCTTTCCTGCAACTCTGCCCCCACCCTGCTGCCAACGCAACCCCTCTCACCGTCCCCACTCATGCTCTCTCCTTGCCCTTTCCCTGCCGCACTAATGCAAAGGGTCTCCACGGTGAGGAAATGATAACTCAGACACACACAGCATATCACCACGCAACAGAATAATTCCAGACCGAAGTCCAGCAAGAATTCAGATGTTTAAACTGTCATGTGGTCAAGGTTGAATATGAGGTGAGAGATCCCCACTACTAGTCCTCCCAAATAGAACAGTTATAATGTCGGAACAACCAACGACAAAGGAACCGGAGGAGACTGAAACTAGATCTGGCGGTAGAATGAAGAACCAGACCTGAAATTCGAATGAAACTTCCCAGTCCAGCAGGATCTCGAACAGAGCTTCAGAAGAAAGGGATTGCCCACTGCTAGATAATGAAGTCCCAAAACTTGAGATTAAAAGGAGGAAACTGTAGGGAGATCGATGCCTCTCTTGCTGTACCAGCACTAGCGCCAGAACAGAATAGAGATGATACGAGGTAAAGGAAGGAGGAGGAAAAGAAAGAAAAGGAAGAAGGAACAGAAAGAGAAAAGGGAGATTAGAAGGCTTACTGGGGGGAAAGGAGGAAGCTAGGGAAGATACCTACAGTCCACACGCTGTTCAACCAGGCAACATTCAACTCTCTGAGGTTTAACTCAAAACTCAATATTTGATTCAAAACAGGGAGATTTAAGAAAACAGGTTGGAATTAGGATTCCATGAAATCAGTAGAAAGATCTGGTTTTGAAAACAACGATAAATTAAGATTCCAAACTGATACCTAGATTTGAAAACATAATTAAAAAAGTTAGATTCTAAGATTGAGAAATTTAGAATTCCTACTTGAAGAAGCATTCTTGGAAAACAGTGAAAAGATTGGGTTTTGATGATTGATTTTGAAAACAGAGTTGAAATCTAAAATTATAGAACAAGAAACACAACCAAAAGATTAATAACTGCAAAGAACAGATTAGGAAATTATCCGCAGGATAGAGAGATTATGATCTGACCTGAGTACTGAGAAGAAAAGATAAGAACGAGAAACAGTGAAAAAAGGATATGATCAGGAATCACCACCTTATCTGAAAGGCTGCCATCACCTCCAGTACCCAACCTTGAAAGCACCAACTGTTCAACCAAAAAAAAAAAAATACCAACCGTTCTTTAATATTGGATGGTTTTCTTGCTCTGCGGTGGATGCGACAATGGTTATGGAAGTTGTGAGGGCGGCGGTGGTGGTGGTGACCATTACCCACACTGGAGAAACGGTCTAGAGATGTTTTTAGGGTTTTGATACGGTTAGGGGTATTATTGGAATATCACAAAAATAAGGGCATTTTGGGATTTAAATGAATATTTTTAAGGTGATGTCATCACTTAACAGTCATTTTTAACAGAATGGATACGATTGATAGAATCTTGTTAATATAGGGGAGGGGAGAATCATTACTCAATACCCAGGGGAGGGGTTTGTCATTAGAGCATAATAGAGGGGAGGGGGGAGTAATTTACTCATAGAAAAATGAACGATGAAAGATAGTAAGAGGATATAGGCATAGCCCAGCCCGCCAAGAGAATCTCATCTAAATGGGGTCTGCAACATGGATCCTTGCCCTCCAATAGGCTCTATCCGATGTCATATTTGGGACAAGCCCTAGCCTATGCATGTCTTTCCTCACCATTTCTCCTATGGTCCGTTTAGGTCTGCCCTAGCTCTTTTAGCTCCTTCAATCGGAATCATATCACTCCTTACTGGGGTGTCCCTAGGCCTCTGTTGAATATGACCATGCCACCTTAAACGACTCTCTTGTAGTTTGTCATTGATTGGGGCAACCTCCAAGTCCAATCTAATATGCTCAGTCCGTACTCTGTCCTTCCTTGTTTTTCCACACATCTATCTTAACATCCTCATATCTGCTACACAAAGCTTATCAAAACGCACAAAAATTGGAAAGGAAAACCTCGGGAAGTTGCCACGATTTGGATTTTTAAAAGATTTTTCAGCAAATACCCCTTCCTAATAAAATAAAAATGAAATAAAATAAATAATAAAAAATGAACTTATCTAATTGAAAAAAAAAACTGTTCTTTGTCTAGAGGATGTCCTTGAGCTCAGGGGAGTGCATACTTCAAGTTGCAGAGGTTCTATGTTGCAAAATGGAGTTTCGGTACTATATTGGCATTTTAGACTTTTTAAAGGATCTCTAGGGTTTCTATGGGGCTTTTAGAGGTATTCTAACTTCTACCACTCCTAGGGCTTGGAAATATATATATATATATATTTGGATTTTTTTGGGCAAAATGACCGCAAAAGTTCGGGATATTACAAAAAAGAGAGAGGGATCTCTCAAGCTTGGAATTTGTGGGAATGAGTGTGGGAGGGTCCTCAATCTGTAGGCATTTTTCTGGGAGGACTTGGGAATTTTAGTGTTTTTTTCTCTCCTAATTTCCTTCCATTTTTAAAGTAAAAAATAGACAGCCATGCACGTGGCACATGTACTCATGTGACCGTCGTGCATTTTAAAGGCGGGTGGTTAGGCCGTTGTGCGACCCACCTGCTTCACTGACCGGGTCAATTTAGAGTTGACCGGTGATTCATATCAACGTGGGTCATGTTAACGTCAACACACTTTTTCTTTTAATTTGAAACCACACTGGCATCATCCTGACGCGAGCAAGAATCAACCTGAGGTTGACTCATGGGTGCATCGAGCTGACTCGCGGGTTGACCCACGGTCTGACCTACAGTCTGAATTGGATTTTTATTATTTTTTTGGCTTTAAATCTTCATGAATTTGTAAGCATATTTTTTCTTGAACCAAACATCATTGCAAAGCTCGTTCCGAGAACTATCCAATGACATGGAGTTTGGGCACTGTGTTGGCCAAAAAGTTGGTTGAGAAAAACCTTTCGAGTGTGGGTCCAACCTTGGCCAAAAAACAAATAAAATGATGGCCAAATAATCAATCCATTTTCGCGCCATCTTCAAATATAGGATATTTTATGATGAAATACACTTAATTCATGAATTTTAGACTTTAAGGCAGTTTATTGATTTTCTTAGTTAACCTCTTCTAGGGGTATTTTGGTAATTCAAAAGATATAAAGGTGGGTCCTCCCCTATGTCCCAGAATGGCCATCTCATCATTGCCCTGAACATCCTCAGTGTGACAAAATGGGGTGTCTACACCTATGTTGTGGGTTTGGGTGTAGGTTCCATATGCTTGTATATGACTTGGAGTCGATCTGTCTAATGATTAAATCTTAGGTATTGGGACTTTGACTAGTATCAATATCCCAAGTAGGCGTGAGTACATGGAGACATCTTACATAATAGTAGTGTTATGATCATGGTCCGAGAACTCGACTCAACTCGACTCGGCGAGATCTCGGTTTTTTTGTGAAACCGAGTCGAGTTCCAATACGATATTAAAAAGTACACTATCTCGGCGAGATCTTGGATCTCGGGTCGAGCCAGAACTCGACCCATCTACCTCTTGTTTTACTTACCTAACTCGACATATCTCGGTCAAGTTCTGTCCAAGGCTCCCAACGCTGCTCTCTTCTTCCCCATTTGAAGCTCCTCCTTCATTTTACCTGTGGATTTCCAGACTTGACCTTCGGGTGAGGTGATTCAGCTGCACATTTGAAGGATTCAACTACACATCTTCAAGATTCATCACGATTTGAAGGATTTTTCAAAGGTAAACTATTTTCCCTAAATCTATTTTTTTCAACACATGAGTTTGACAATCAAAGCACTGGGTCTGGTTTTGGGCCCATATTCCCAGTCCCAAACCGGCCATACATGCCTCAATATGACAGTAGCAATGGATCTCACGCCTCATGGCAACCGCCTCTTCCATATACTTGGCATATGTTGATGACAACACTTATATGAGTGTCGTGGCAAACTATGTGCAAAACTACAGCAACACTATGACATGGGAATTCTTTGTAGATCGTGTTGGGACTGAATACATTAACATATCACATTTTATGTAACATTTGTTTAAAGATTGATGTATTGTACACTTTAAGTCTTTAACATTTCTAATGCTTATTTAAGTTGTTTTACATTAATTGAATATTTTGATTGTTTTCTATTACTAAATTATGTGTAGAGTAGGGTATTTTAGTACGTTGTCACCTACCAACGTATGGTCCGAAGTGAAACTCATATTTGGATTTTGTTTTTGCAAAATCTGATAGTACTATTATGTTTAAATGGCCTAAACTAGGCTGAATACCAAGTTTTAGACCCAAACTAGGTCTAAAACCCACCGAGTTGAGGCTTCGAATCGGGGGGGGGGGGAAATGCACCAAATTGGCGAGATCTCGATTCGATGCGGCTTTTCCAAGGGTCGAGTTGGTACCGAGTTCCGAGTTTTAGTGACTTGGTTATGATTTTTGAAGTAGCAAGCAAGTTAACAGTCTAGATGCATTCATTATTGGGTCCCTTTGTAAAGAAGGGCAATTGAGGTATTTAATATTGACAGCTTAAATGATTTTTTCTTCTGCTTGTCCTCACTTTTGTTTCAACCATCAGCTGCCAGCACTCTCTCCTGCTGCCCCCTGGGGTTTCAACCACCAGTCAATTCCACTTTCTCTCTCTCTCTCTCTCTCCTCCCTCCCTTGTCCACGTGTTTTGGGGTTTTGCTAAATTTAGTGTTTTTGGTTTTTGTAGTGATGTCCATTGTTTGACCCAATTGAGGCAGAGGAAGCAGTTCTGCAACTGCCCCCCCTTTCCCTGATTATCGGATGAAAATCCCAACCTAAACGAAGGAGAATTTGGGTGCATTTCCATGTAAACTTGAGATTGAATGGTTGTCCCTCAAATTTGTATAGTTAGAGCTCTCTAATGAAAGTGTTAATATTTTCATTGGCAGCAATTGCAATGCACTTTTTTTTTCCCCCCTCATTGTGTGTTTCCCCAAATTTCTTAGCTCATGAAACTATCTTCACTTCTAACTTCACTCGTTTGCCATTGTTAAACTCTCATTGATCTTGAACACATGATTACAGGTGTTTGGGAAAGAGTTTTCTATTAAAACGGTTGGATTTGTTTCTGGAAATGCGAACTTCTTGTTTGGAACTGGATGAAACCTAATAAGGAATGCTTTAGGGGCTTGTTCGTAGTTGGACGAACTTGAATATGGGTTGTAATTGATATCATCCTTTCCGCATATCTCAGTTCCAAAGTTTGGAATTTATTTTCTGCTATATTTGGGGGGGTGTGTGTGAGGTGGATGATTTGGTATCCTTGCTACTTGTTATGGCACAGACACAGAGGTGAGGTGGTGTAGGGAGAAGCATGATAAAAGAGGGAGCTGCAAAGAGTTTTTTTTTAACCTGAAGTTTTGATCTCCAGTGGAGAGCAGATGGACCTCAACAAAGGGTAATCTCTGTAATTTCAGTAGCCCTTAATCCCAATGTGAAATTACATTAAGGTATCCATTCTTAAATTGCACACAAGGTTTGAGTGTGGTTATTTAATAGAGGTTACAAACAGATTTAGCGTACATTATTTATGAATAATTTGAATACAGTCATTAATTGTGGCCAGAAATTTAAAACAATCTACAACATAAGCATGCAATTATGAACTTGCAACCATAGTTTTAAAATTGGACTGGACCAGACGGTGGTCAAACCGAGCTTGGCAGGACATATTTTAGGTTTGATCTTATCTTAGAACCATCCAGGACATAGAACCACAACAAACTGGCTGGTATTGACGGTTTTATATAAACAGAGAAAAACAGTTTGATCTTCTTTTCAAGTGTGATGTTGTTGCTTGCAACTTGCACTGAGAGGTCCAAATGTAATGGTATTATATATGTTGTATGTGCAATTAATGGATCTTTAGTGTCCAAGATGTGACCAAGAGGTCATGGGTTCGAGTCTGGAAACAGCCTCTCTGTGAAAGCAGGGGTAAGGCTGCGTACATTATGACCCTCCCCAGACCCCGCAATGGCGGGAGCTTCGTGCGCTGGGTACGCCCTTTTTTTTAGTGTCCAAGATGTGTCCTGTACCTATGCCCAAGTGATTTCATGTCCAACAAAAGGCCAGATATGACAGTATAAAATGGCACTCATTTGAAGAAAAATCAATTTTGGAGGACGACCTAAGGGTGCGATATAGGTAAATGTAGCTGATTGGCCTTACATTCCAGCTGCGGAACTGCTAGTGGAAGTTTGCTGAACTGGGACTGAACAGAAGGACCGAAGAGTGGGGATATATTCAAAGTGATGGGTTGGATTTGT
Source organism: Telopea speciosissima (assembly GCF_018873765.1). Lineage (NCBI taxonomy): Eukaryota > Viridiplantae > Streptophyta > Magnoliopsida > Proteales > Proteaceae > Telopea > Telopea speciosissima. The sequence goes on along the minus strand of NC_057919.1, from coordinate 19,189,995 downwards.
TATGTTCAGGTGCTTATGCTGCATGATGATGATGGAAGAGACCTCTGATGTGCTTGTAACTTGAAGCAGTCAAAGCAGATTTTGGACGAAAATACCTGTGGTTTTTTTTTCCTTTTTGGGCTTTTGGGGGGGGGGGGGGAAGAAGGGGTGGTGCAGTCAAGAATTGGCTGCTGCCAGGGTTGAGATCTGGTTTAATGGAAAGTAAAGAAAAGGCCACTGTTGGAGGGTTTATAAAGAGAAAAGGGTGCAAATGAAAGGGGAATGAAAAGAAAAGATTTTGATGAAGTTGTGATTGATGGTGGGTATGGTAGGGATGATTGGTTGAAGTTGAAAAGTTAAACAGAAAATAAAAGATTGTTTTGGCTGCAAGAGATCCAATAGAGCCCACCTTAGGAGTCCACCTAGGTCAACCAAAAGAGATCCACTTTTGGATGTAGTTGCTGAGTCCACAGCCCACCTGAGGTCCACAGGATATAGTTCTTCAGAGAATTCTTTTTTTTTTCTATTCTGGTTGCCAAAGAAGGCTCCCACGATTTCTTTATATACAGGAGGAAAAGGTTCAGTTGAACCTTTGGTTACATGCATCTTAATAAATGAACTGTTGGAATTCCCAAAGCTAGTGGAATTTCAATACCTAGGATTAACCCCCCATACGTAGAAATAAACCCCAAAACATTGAAACTAACCCCAAGAAAACTAAAGACTTGTTCCAAGACTTTGGAACTACAAACAATACCAAAATAAAAGAAAGCAATAAACCTGCCTAGGAATACGAAAAGACAATTAACTAGAAACTAGGAAAATTAAAAGACATTTTGTTGGAACTGAGGAGTCACTGCTGGGATTGAAAAAGGCACTAGACTGTTGTTGACTTGTGGGCCAGACTTGGACTTGGCCTTCTTTGATGAGCCAGCTGCTGGTTTCATAAACTTGGGCTGGGCCTGGTAGGCTAGGCCTGGCGGGGTTGGTCTGATTCTCTTGGGCTGCAGGCTCAATTATGGGGCCAAGGAGGTTTGGGCTTGGGCCTAAGCTGGTACCTCGTGGGGTGCTTGACTAGGCCTGGGCTGGACTTGGCAGGGACTGCCGATGGCCCTGCATCATGTTCTCTTGTTAGGGAGTTTGTACTTAATGCCTGTATTTGGTGATGGTTTTCCAACTAGTGAATGTGATTAGTGATTTTTTTAGTTCATTGTTTAGAATATCATTATGTACATCTTTTGTTTGGATAATTAGCTTTTTTGTTTATTTCTCAGGTCCTGTCAACAATGTTTTAATTGTTCGGCAACCGTTCATTGGAATTAGTCGGAAAGTAGGCAGTGCTCAAGCTCCCCTATCTAGAAGGGCTGCATCATTATTACCTCCACCATTGGACAAATATGCATATTCATCAGATGAAAATAATGAACCAAAGGCTGTAATTGCACCTCAGCCTTCATGTGATGAATCTTTAGATGCTCCATACCATAGCTTTCATGTGATGAAGAATCAAATCAATGAGCTTCAGGTTTTAGTTTTCCTTATGGCCTTAATTTTAATGCTCTTGAATCATGTGGTTATTGAAAATGCCTTTCTTTTTTTTCATCTTCTATTTGTTCTGCACATAGCTCATGGTCTTGACTTGTTTGCTTTCCATATTTGCCTTTTGGAAGAGCATGATTGTTGTTGCTTGTACTTCTTCCATTGATAAATTACCTCTTTCAAGAGTAGACTCGTAGTCTTGTACGGGTTGGAGTGACATTCTTCTTATAAGGAGCCATTACCCAGAGATGGTCTCGCCTGTGCTGGGAGGGAGTGTTTGGAGTCAGTCCTAACCTTTGGCATTTTTGTGCAAAGTGGCCGCCTTCAAGACTCTAACGAGGGCATTTGCTCTCAAGACTTAAACCTGGAGTGGCATTCTTCGTATACTAAACATTTATTATTTTCCAACAAGAAATGATTTATTAATTAGAACAGATGATTGAGCTACCCTATGGTCCTTGAAGCTTGGCCAATGGGGCAATGTTTTAAACCCAGACACAGGACTGGAAAAGATCTTGGTCCATTTGATTCCCGGTTCAACCCATGATGACATCAGCACAATAGACCAAATGTATATGCCTTTTTATTGTTATATATAGTTGGATAGTTAGTTAATAGAGCCTTTTTGGGAAGACAACTACTAATAGGTAATTATAGTAATTACTTATTAATTCTCCCAATGAAAATCCATAGATTAAGGAAAGCTTTTAAATCTTTGAAAATATGATAATCCATTAATAAGGAGCTAATTAATACTCATCAATTGAGGGGGCTTAATAGCAAACAAACGAAGAGGTAAAGGCATTTTATTTTCTTTTAGTGCAAACAGATTTCAATTCAAGCAATGTTGTGTATGATGATGTAACCCAGACTATACAGTTTGATTGTCCAGTTTGAGTGGTTTTCTGAAAATCCAGGTGGTTCGGAAAGTTCTATGCAGTTCTCAAGAGTCCCTTGGTTTAACGAGGGCCAAACAAAAGGATAGGGGCCCACGGTTCAAAACATTTCAATGGGTGTCCATATTAGCTCCATGATCAGGGACTGCTGTAGACTGTAGTAGGCATCTTTAGAAGTGACTTGACTAAGCTGGTTATGCTACTCACATGCAACCAAGGAGAATACGATGATATTTGCTTAGGAAAAGAAATAAAAAATTTGTTTCTTCTCTCTTTTTTTTTTAAAAAAAAAAAAGGGGGGGGGGTTGCCATCATTTGTGTAATTGGGTAGGACCAAATCTTATTTACTGTGTTTACAGATTATCTTGTATCTGTTTGATTTCCATCCTGGGTAGGACACCAGAAAAGAAAAATAAACCTTATTCCTGTGATAAGAAATATAGGACAAATGATAAAGCCAAGAAATGTTCTTATGACAAGAAATAAAATTTGGTTTTATGGTGTTCTGATAGAAATTTAAATTCACCGCCTTCTGCCATTTTATTCATGTGTTTTAAAAAACTTGGGACCTCAGCTGATAACTTATCTTTCTGGTGTCTTCTTCAGCAACAGGGTTCTTCTGCTGCTACCGAAATGGAGTTGGAGAGGATGAAACTTGATTTAAAAAGATCACTGGAAATGGTCGAAAGGTGGAAGAAAATGTTTGAAGACTTGAAACACTTCTGTGTGAATGAGCTTGTGGAAGGTGACCAAACAGGGAGGCCTAGTGGAAATTCTACCTGATAACAACTGGGCACTCGGGGTCAAGAAATCAATGAAGTTTTGTAGGTAGAATTAGTGTGTGCTCTCGTTTGACTAAGTTATATTTATTTATTTGCTAAAAAATGTAGCTAAAATTGTTTTTTTTCTTAGTTGCTAATGGCATATTAAAAGTATGTCGAATAAAGTTATGATTCTAATTAGATTGCTTCTCCATCTAATCTATAGTAGGGATGAATGGACTTTTTCCTCATTGCTTTCCTTGTACATGTTTCTACGAAGTCTCCTTATTGCTACTTTCCATGTTTTAGAGTCAAGATTGTAATTCCTTGGTCACCTACCAGTCCAGTACATTACAAATGAAAAGTGTCATTCTGGAAAATGGGAGAAACTCTGTAGAATTATATTTTCAAAGCAGAAAATATGGAACTATTCATCCCTTCTCCACTTCAAAATTATTTCCTAGTAGATTGTATAGCATCAGAAGATCTACTAGATTGAGAGTGCTGTACTATTTAACTCCAGGATTCCGTGCCCCCTTTGGTTTGATTTCGATTCAATATGCCACAATCACTACTTTGGTCTTTCTAACAGCAATGAGGACTATAGTTGTCAAGGAGACGCCTAGGCATCCAGGTTCCTTTCTTTCGCCTTGTTTTCAGGTGTCATGTTGGTCACCTAGGCAACGCTTTATCGCCTTGTTGGTGCCCCCTTGGTTTTTTACCCCCTCGATTTCCTTGGTTTGCCTTGGTGACAAACAGTGGACTAACGTCAAACACCATATCAGTCTTAAATTGTTACCCATCTTGCAGAAGTTGTTATAACGCACCAATTGAGGGACCCTTTTGCCTGCCCTTTAAATCACACCCAAATCAGTTGTCCTGGCACTTGTAGAATAGTTCTTGTTAACATGTTGAGGTCCTCCATATTTCCTCCTTACATGGTCTCAGCCCCAACATGATTAATTCATATTCTCAATTGCACCTTGCCTGACGATTTACAGAATTCTTATTGCACTGCCCGCTCATCTCAGTTTCTTGGCTTTGCATCTTCGTATTTTCTGGTAGATTTTATTTTTGAGTAACCAAATCAATCATTGCTAGTCTTCTCATGCTGATTGAATAAAGCAATCCCTTGCCACACAGCTCACCCTAATTTATAATTACAACAGTGCATGATGAATCCCACTTCCTGATTTCGCCATTTGAGTACTACTTCCAGGATATGAGATAGTAAGCTTCTTATTTTCCTTAATTCAGAAAAATTAAATCTTGGATAGTAGAAAAGGTTGTATCTGCAGCATACTCCCAGTATACTCTTAACTACTTTTGAATAAGAAAAAGAGGTATTTTTCATTAGCCAACCTCTTTAGACCATCCAACACATACAAATGCTAACACCCGATGAATTATTATAGTATAGTCTGGAAATTTCGATTGATGTATCTCGAAGGAATGTCTGGATTGATCACGTGTCAAATTTTTTATTCAAATTCAATCAAATACCCTTTTTTTTATTACCAAAGAAAAATATATATCCTTTGTATTGGTATGCCTTTCCTTCCCTTGTATAGTTGTATGTCCATGTATGCCTATTAAATCTCTACTATTATTTAATGCTTAGTTTTGATAATTGGTGAACTCCGTTTGAACTGAAACTTACATATTACCAGGGGACTCCGAGGTCCATTTATCCACAAAATTACAACCCTGTTTGACCTTTCATTAAGGCAGAAGTGCAGAACCAATGCCCACCTGAGAGAACCCTCTTCAAACCAACCTGGCTAGAGACATCCATCCCAAATGTTAATGAGATGATTGAACTCCTATGCATGAGAAAGAGTAACACCACCAACCTTTGCACCCTATTATGCATATAATATTTTTCAAATTTCAGTGACTAAAAAAAATTAAGGAAAATTTTCATGGACACCCCCTAAAAGTATCCAATATCTCAGAAACTAACCATACTTGGTAAAAAAAGCACAGGCTACCCTAATTTTTTTAAGATATATGAACTTAGTCCACTTCGTTAGGCTTTTGGGGTTAGGTTGCTGTTAGTTTTATCATAATGGTCAAATTACCCTTAGAAAGAATAAATGTACCATAATACCCCTTAAAGGTAAAACCCTCTTTTATCCTAAAAAACAAAACAATTCATCGTTTTACCATAGCTGGGTTAAAGGAAGAAGACGATAGAACTGTGTAGACAGTGAGCTTCGACGCCATTGCTGGACCCATCTCTATGCTCGGAAGACGAAGAAGGAAAAACACCAACACAGGTATGTTTTCCCCCTTCAATCTTTCCTATTGTTTTAATTTTCTTGAAAAGATTGTAATATCTAGGGTTTTGAAAATCCGGTGTTACCTCAGGCATTCGACCTTGATCATCGGTTCAATTGATCGTGCACAGCAGGGTTCACATCTTCTGTGGGATGGGTGTGAACCCTGCTGTGCACGAGCTTGACGAGGACCCCGGAGGGAAGGATATGGAGAAAGCTCTCATGAGGCTGCTCGGTACTTCTTCTGCTGTAACCGTCGTCTTTATCGATGGGAAACTCGTTGGGTCCATGGACAGAGTTATGGTTTCTCACATTAATGGAACTTTGGTCCCGCTCCTCAAGGAGGCTAGAGCTCTCTGGCTCTGAAGTCTGAACTCTGAAGGCTACATTTCAACCCAGAAGGCAACATAGAAGAAGATCTGATGATGATAGGACCTGAAAAAGGAGGGGATCGAGTGGGTTTGTTTGGTTCTCCTCCATTTTGGCATTTGGATAAATTAGTGACGAGTACTGATGCTTTTCTCTTTTCTTTTCTATTCTTAGGAATTTTTCCTAATTCTCTTCCTATGGGTAATGGGATCTTTTTTTCTTGAGTATCTTCTTGTAATGGATGTTGCAGATTGCAGAGAGAACTGTAATTGATCCCTCCTCTGTATAGAAAGACTATATTCTCTCAGTCTTCCTTCGCTCTCTGTGTCTCTCTCACTTTTTCCAAAATCCACGATGTTGTCTCTCATAATTTCGATGTATTTTAATCTCAACAAGCAGACTAATTTAAACATAAATCCGCAGAGAATGGGGAGAGAACTCATCCACCAACACTGATCTTTGTGCCGTAATGGCTACTTCCCTTCTTTCTCTTCTCTTTCTCTGCTTCTCACTTCAATCGGACTTCTGATGAAGAAGTTCTTACATCTGTAGTAGAACCAGGTTACCGCCTCCAGATGGCTCTAAGGCATTGCATCACCATGTAGAAATTAGTAAAAATACATCTATCAGTACCAGCTCTGGATTTGTGAATCCAACCAGAAAAATAAAAGGGGGTTTTGTTAAAAAGGTGTAAACCAAAATAAAAAAATTGCCTTGTGTACAAACAACAAGATTATCAGTTGAAGGAGCAGATGCAATATAGAAGAAGGAAAGAAATAAAGCTTTACTTGGTCTTGGAATGCTTGCGACACCAGCATGACTGCACTTTAACCAGCAGTGCTACCTGGTGTTCCTTAAAATTCTCAGGCAACATTTGTTTGGATCCTGGATCTGGCCGCCGGAGAAGAAATCGCCGGTTCTGTTCTTCGCGCTCCAATGGGAAGAATCTCTTCTTTCCCTAGTAATTTTTCCCTAAAAATTATTAATAGGATAAAATCGATATTTTTTACTTTAGGTGAAACTAAGAGGGTAAATCGACATTTTATCTTGGGGGTCACCTTGATGTTACTCTGCTTAACATCAGGAGGAAGTTTGCTATTTTGACCAAGTATGATAAGTTTTTGAGATATTAAATACTTTTAAGGGTGTCCGTGAAATTTTCCCAAAAATTAATATATCAGATAGTTTGGGTGTGCCACATGTTCTCAACCTGCGTATAATCTGTTTGTTAATTGGACCAGGTGTATGAACCTCAACACTATCCGAGGACAATTATGGCCAAAACCTAAACCTTGTAAATATAAGCATCAGTTAGATATTATATAGTATTTGTATTATCTTGGGTCACTGTGTATTCACAATTCCTTGCTGTGTCTTGTTGGATATCTGACATTGAGGTCATCATCCCAAAGAAGTCAATAGTAGAGAATCCTATAATTTTCCCTTTTCCATTACAGGTTCCTTGACTTAGTTTTATAATCCCATCACTGAAGCTAGGTTTTCACACTTGTAAGAAGCTCTGACATTTTGATTGCTTCTGGATAATTCAGGTCTTAACATATGGTTATCATGCTTAAGCATACACACCTAGGATGAAGAATGTTTCAGGAACAGATATATGCAGAGTTAAAAGGAAGACCCAATTTTATTGGAAGAACTGACAGTACTCTAGCAAAACTTCATGCCCACATTACTAGGAAATTCAAGATTAATTGTCAGAAGAGTTTAATTCTATTGCTTACTCAATATGGTTGATTATCTTGTTGCATTTCTGTGTAAGTTTCTGAAGTTTAGTGCTCTGAGTTTAAGATTTTTTCAATTTAATTTGATTATGTTACTTAACGATTTGATGTTAGGCTTCTTGGATGTTGTCTTTGATAAGAGATAATAAATACACAACTTAGAGGGCCTTTCTTTCTGCTTGGTTGGCTGAAGATTAGGTAAATGGTGCACATGTTTATTGACTCTTTATCTCAAATTGATGGCCCAGATTTTAGATAATGTTCCAGATAGACAAAACTGCACCAACTATCATCTGCTCTTGGAAGCATTTTTAATAGGTTCAGGATAAGTTTTGTTATTACCCCATTAAAGGGGAGAGTTTTTTGTGAAGTAATAAAGAAATTCGTCTCAACAAGGCTTCTGCAGACAATTGATATTAGGAACAGACAGTGTTTAAATGAATATTTTGAAAGTTTCCAACCTTTGCACAAACATCTCTTTATAATTATACTGTCATAGCATTGGAAATCAGAGACAGCCCTCCAGGAGCGACAAGGATAAGCTGAAGCAATGGCTTCTCAGTCAATTCCAGCATCAAAGCTCTTGTTGTCACTTTTTATGGTTAAAAAACAGAAGAGGAGGGGGGGGGGGGGGGGGGATGAGAAGTGGGAAAGAGGAAGAGGACATAAAGAAGGGTCCTTGTGACTTGTGAGACTGGAAACAGGAATAAAGTGGAACCCAACAATCTAAAAGATGCGGTTTTACGGTGACAGTTGATCAGTGCAATTGGGTAAGAAGAAAACGATCCCTGTGGAAGCGATGAAATCCATGGAGAGGTCAGAAAGAGAGAGATGTGGGGACCTCTCTGGATTTATTTAATAATCCACCCAGTAACCTGTACATTATTATAATATTTATTTTCTGCTTCTGCTGTTCCCAATGTGAGAGAGAGAACCTGATAGTGGGTGGAAGTTTTTTTCTTCAAAATTTGATCATTTAGATATAAAATGGCGTCAGAAGGAGGGGAGAGAAGATAAGGTGGAACTCCTGAAATAATGCAAAGTTAAATCGCACCCCCACAATAGGGTCTTTCTCTTCTGCATTTTTTTTATCCAGTCAGATCTCATCTAATCTTGCTGACAACATGTCCCTTAATTCATGTCTTCTGGGTTCAGAAAATTATTTATTATTTATTAATTTTGGGAATTGGGGATGGTGGGAAGAGAGGGAGAAAGATTCATGTTATGTTGGTATTACTATTACCTGCTCTGCTTTCTGCAACACTAATCTAGAATACAGAAAAAACCTTCCAACTCTCTTGGCTTCCTCCCCCAACCTGTGCAAGAATAAACTGTCGTGTTGATGACTTGAGCCTATTTCAAGACAATTCCAATTTGGATTAGACCCCAGAGCTGTGCACACCAAAACTCACCCTTTTTAATTATTTCTGTCACTACCAATCTACAAATTCGAACTTCTTCAGCCTTCTAAGTGGTGGGTGTAAGGGTTTTTAAACTCCAAAGACGTACATGTCTTATACACCTTATTCCCAGGTAGCCCTGTATCAGTATATCTAGGTACTCTATATCAGGAGAGAGAGAGAGAGAGAGTGGTAATTAGTTGTAAGGTTATTATTGTAATGAGTCCTTCTAGGTATCAGTATGGCTATTGAAGTATAATGCTTCACTATTTGTCACTTGGTTGTATATAGGTTTGTCCATGTGGTAGATGATTTTATATACATTTCAATGGCAGATTTGGTTCCTCTGCTGCCTAGGGTTGAACGGCTATCGTGCTGCGCTCAACCCAGACTACCATGTGAAAGTCATGTCGATCCAATGGTTGGTGAATGACAGCCTTTTAAAATTCAAAATTGCCGCTCAAAATTCAAAATTGACACGTCGCCATATACCAACCATTGGATCGGCATTAATTCCACTTGACGGCCTATGGGTTGAGCGCAACACGCTGGCCACTCAACCCCAGGCCACAGAGAATCCAAAATAAGCAAGGAAACTTGCTCAAACTCTAATTCAAAATTTTATTAAAATTATCAAAATGCCATCGATGCCTTTTGTACTTTGAACTACTTCTTTTACTCATTTTAAGTTAAAATTGTACCAATGAGATGCTTGCATGGTCCTCTACTCCTCTATCACCCTTATTGTCATCTTCTCCAAACTCCTCTATCACCCTTATTGTTATCTTCTCCCAACGATCTTGCAATAATATCAAATCCTGGCCCTACTCTCTATCTCTCTGTTTTTCCTTCAATATAGACTTGTGAGCGTTAGATTTTACTATTTCAATGTCTGAGTGGGACCCATCATTTTTTAAGCGCACATGTCAGAATTTGGGACCATAGTGTAAGATGGTGATGACTGATATCTTCCAAGAGAAGTGAAGATCAAATTAAAATCGGTAAAGACTTGAGAGGTATTGTTTGGATGTAATAATAGCTGCTTGTCCTCTTTGATTTGTAGTTCACCAACACTGTAGTAAGTCGTTAGCAATATCCCAGCACTGGAGGAGGAGGAGGAGGAGGAGGAGAGCAGGTTTGCATCAGCAGCACCTGATCCACCTCGAAAAGCGTTCCCAAACAATGACAATGAGAGGGAGCTGAGATGCTGGTCCCAACCCAGCAGTATTTGCACGCTACCTAATTTGATGATGAGAGGGGAATAATACATTGGGTGCCAGTGTTCTCATTCACCACCAACACCATCGACACCGACACCGACACTGACATGCACCGGCCACCACCGGCCCAGGTTGTATGCCAATTTTCTCATTTGGACTGTGAAGGGGTCTGCTAAGGGGAAGGGGATGAAGGAGTCTCTGCAGGGACCCTCTGACTCCTGTCATGTGAGTGTGGGGTTTAAAGGTCTCAAAGTAAAGTAATTCTTAAGGGAGACTTGGACCCTCATTCAGTTGTGTTATTGCTGTCAATGTTACACCGTACAATTTGATAGATCTGGACCGTTGAAACCATTTGAGTTTTAAGCTCCATCTCAGAAGATTAAAATGGCTGTACCCAATGTAGGAGGCTCCCGCTACTGCAGAGTCTAAGGGTCATAATGTATGCAATCTTACCCTTACTTTCACAGAGAAACTGTTTCCAAACTTGAACCCGTGACCACTTGGTGGTCACAATGGAACAACCTTTACCGTTGCACCAAGCCCCACTCTCTGGTAGATTGAATTTTTGGGTTTTGGTTTTCTTTACCGATCCATGAAAAGTGAAAATTTCATCCTTAACTACTGTAGAAGACTAAAACCCAACACTGTAGATTAGTTCTAACTTTCACCTTCACCTTCTGTGATATGTAATTAGGTGATGACCCAATAGGTCAAGACCCAGGGCCATATATGACTCTATGAGAGAAAATGGTTTAAAATCAAAAGATTAAAAAAACCCAACTTTTTTTTTTTTTGTGATCATAAAAGGGGATGGAAATGGAAAAGCATTTAATACTATATCTGATCACTCCACCTCTTGTAGTTGTGTTATATATATATAGACTTCCTATTTGATTGATCAGTCGATTCCCCATAATCTTAAGCATCTTCCTTTTATTCCTTCCTATCTTCTCCTCTCCTCACTCAGATTCAGTGCTTTTCTCTTGCTTTCTCTGCAAAATTCTGATACATCTCTTCAGACCTTTCACTACTCACTTTTCTTTACCTTCCCCATCCCTATTTTCTCTTAGTTTCTCAGTTAAGCTTCTCAGCCTTTTCTCTTCCAGGGCTTCACTAGCATTTAATTTGTCTTCCTCCTTGTATTTCCATGGATGTAGACCTGATAAAGTCTGCAACAGAAGATCAAGTGGAGATGATGATGATGATGCACATGGGCAAGCTCCCTGAATTCTCTGGACTCTACCCAGAAGTAGTTTCTGAATTACCATCTTTAATGGAGTTCTCATGCCCTAATGGTACCAGCATTGGACCCTCACCAATCATCTTTGATAACCCACATGTGCCTTCTTCTTCATCAGTTTTACCCAATCCACCTTCCACCATTACATTCATGGGCACTGCAGCTCAAGAAGCATTTCGCAATCCCATGACAGGGTGGTTACGAAATTCCGGTGAAATAGAACTATCTGGTAGTGTAAGTCTGTCACAGAAGAAGAATTCAATGGCAGCAATGAGGGAGATGATCTTCCGAATTGCCGCAATGCAACCGATTCACATTGACCCGGAATCTGTGAAGCCACCCAAGAGGAGGAATGTGAAGATATCAAAGGATCCACAGAGTGTTGCAGCAAGGCATAGGAGGGAGAGGATAAGTGAGAGGATAAGGATTCTTCAGAGATTAGTTCCTGGAGGAACTAAGATGGATACAGCTTCAATGTTGGATGAAGCTATTCACTATGTGAAATTCCTTAAAACCCAGGTGCAATCACTGGAGAGAGCTGCTGCAAATAGGCCATCTGGGATTAATGGGTTTCCTGCTACTACTTCTTCTTCTTCAGTACTTTCTAATCAAAATTATTCTTCTTTGGCTAAAGCATATCAGCCTGCAGCATCAGGGTTCATCCCTACCCAGATGCTTAGTTGAAGATGGAAGGATTAGATTGTAAAGAGAAGATAGATTGTTCCATTTTATTTACATCAAATTAACTCTTATTCACATCTTTTGCTTTGTGATCTTGAGTTGTTTTCCTTTTTAAATAAATAAAGAGTTCCACTGGATTGATATAGGCCAAGCCCCATTGATTCTCCCTCTCTTTCTCTTTCTCTCTTGTGGGGAAAAGCTTCTGTGGATTTAAGTTTGTCATGATCTTCACATGGATTTGGAAAGAGACATCTATGAAAGTAGTGATGAGAAGGGAAAGATAATATTGAAAGGGTTTATGAGTATTGTATTTTAAAGAGTTGAGATAAACTTGAAATGAAAGATTTCCAAGTCTCTATGTTCAAAATGAAACGAGTGAAAATCCAAGAAAAATGGATTTGTCATAAAATGCATGGGGAGTTCCACGTGAAGCTCTGACCTGCGGTGGTTTGTAACAACCTCTTCTCTCTTTTCACAGCAGTCAACACTCACCACGTGAAGGCTGCTTACAAGGTCCGACTCACCAACCTGATGTGGCAGTCCATGCTGTACCGTGTCCCCGTGCAGCTCCTACAACTAGGCTTGTAAATCATTCGCATTTGGCTGATCGGATGTGATCGGATCCGGATATTCCTTGATCGAATACGGATACCTCTAAACGGATTCGAATGCGGATCGAATTTGGATTTTCGACACTCCGTTTACTTCTCTGCCTTGTGTAACCTGTACCTTCCTCCCCCTAGCGGATACAATTCACTCTCAATCCATATCTCTTAGATCATGATTCTCTTTTCCTCATATTCTAAAACATGTTGAATCTTCAAAAACCCTCGAGATCACTATTTATTTAACAAGGGTTATAAATAAATCAAAGGTCCAGGAAGGATGATACCTATTATTATCTAAGGCATCATCTTCCAAGTCATTACATCAAAGGTAAGAAAAGGTTCATGCAACTTGAGGGTACACCTCAATTCTTCTAATTTTAAGTACTTATATTAAAAAGGACTAAGTTTTCTTTCAACCATGTGAATGGAATCCATTTGTTGCAAGCTGAAGAATTGGTGCGAGAGAGTATCGAGAGGATACTTTGGAAATTATACTAAAACATTATAAGGGTTTGTGAACCTTAAGATGGATTGGTGAACCCACCGCACGGTGAAGGAAAAGTTTCTCCTATGATAGACAAGTGAGGACTAGATTGAACCAGACCCCTGGACTGAGGATCGATCGGGACAAGGGAGGACAATCCAGCTAACCCATAGCCCACAAGCAGCTCAACTGCTCAAGTACTAATCGTCCAGTATAAATATCTCACTAAAGCATTGAATAATAATAGAGAGAAATAAAAGAAGGCATGTGTAACTTCTCATCGACTAATGAAAAGAACCTTAGATTCCCAAGTACATAATATTGGGCTCCTGTCACTTTACTTTCGCCTGTCCGATACTGCCGTGCGCCTCCACACACAAGCGTGGCTGAAAGTATCCCCTTATCCCACTCAGGCAAGATGCTTGGGCAGAGGTAAGGCAGTACATTCCGCCTTGTTTGTGTGTGGGACACCCACACCAGTAGGGGCAAGTGAAAATAGAGGAGTCGAATTGCAGCAACATGGAGTGTTGAAAGAAGCCTGCTCGATCGGTATCAACTTGTGTTGTTGGGCCTCACACTGACCGTACAAGCCCTTGTCAGTGCTGGTCTCTAATTTCTCCCTCACTTACTGCAAATTGCAAAGCCTTATTGCTTTAACCTCTGAAACTATATGAATTTATGTAGTTTTTAATAAATTATCACTTCCCTAGCTGATCAGCACAAGTTGTTCTATATATCTTCTATTCAAGGCTTCAAGTGGACTATAGTTCTAGAGCTAGCGTTGCTAGTACATAATTGGCAAAATTCAGGGCCCGTAAGTCGTCTACTCATTAAAGGGCTAATCCATTATTTCTGATTATACGTCTGAGTTGGTCTTTCGGATCAAGCACTATTACTACATCAAAATCAATTGGTGATAGTAAGAGTGTAACTTTATTTCTTTATGCATGGTTGATGATTAGTCCCAGAGTAGAGAGGAGACATTGACCTTCTAGGCCCAACAACCTCTTTACTACTTGATTTGTAAGGTTTCAATTCGTCAACAGAGGCAATCACTTAGTAATTGGCATTTAGTTAATGGTGGATTGTTTGGACTTTTTTCAAACATTTTTTTTTTCAGTTTTTAATATATTTTCATATTTATTTGTAGGAACACATTCTCTATCTGGGAGTGTGGCCCCTACAACAACACAGGGTCATTGGAGCATATTCACAAACATCAATAGGATCAGTATTTCTAACTTTCATGGGGGGTGGGGCAATCATTTCGCCCCATGTTGTGTATGGGCACAGGAGCCACAATCCTGAACAAAGTCGTTTTTCCCTTTTTTTGTTTAGGGGAGCAAATGCATGGGTCCTATCTGCCCATGTGGCAGCTCAGGTAGACATAAATTTTAGTAACTAGTAGGCCCTCACCAAGTCTGCCATCGAGAACAATGAAAAAAACACAGCTAATTCTTTAATTTTTAATATATAACCCTTGTTAAAAAAGACATCCAATGCACGAGGCTCCCATAACTGCAAAGTTTGGGGAGAGGCAGGCATATATACACAGCCTTACTCCTAATTCCCAAAGAGCCTGTTTCCTAACTTGAATTTGCGATCACCAAGTTGCAATATAGCAACCTTACTGTTGCATTGAAGCCCGCCCTAAATGTACAATCCTTGTTATGCCTTATAATTCTATTCCAAATTAAGGAGGTTAATTTATCAGAATTGGAGGCTATTACAGCTAATAATAGCTAGTGATAAGGACGATCAGTATGATTGTGATGATCTGACTATTTGTGTTACTTTCAAACAACAAAAACTTTAATTTGGTCACACATCTTACAAGATTATAATGGTTACAAGTAAGTTTTATTATGAGAAAGGGACCAAAGATGGATATGGTTCCTGCATGGACCATCAAATGGTCAACATGATGTAGAAAAGGTTTTCGAAGAATTCTTAGATCGGTTGAACTGGTGGAAGTTCATCCGATTGGGTTGAAGAAATTAATTTCACAATACAACTTCCTCCGAGGATCATTAACTTTTCGTTAGAGTGGAGTTACATACTTTTTCGGAAACAACAGTTAGTGTGCTATGCATGTTGTCCAAACAATTCATTCATTGGACTGAAGTTTTAGAATCAAATTCGCACGTTTAAGGGGTGTATGCAACCTCCGAAGTTTTGTGCATGATTTAGAAATATTAGTTTTTATTTAAATTTTTTATATTATTTCGTTTCCTATTTTATATAGGTTTCCTTTTCCTTTATAATCTGACCTTCTTATATAAGGATCGTGAGCATTACAACAAGATCTAGCCCCCATACTTTCCTACAACATCACAACATGTCTATAGAATTCAGATAGATAGAAGATCAAATCTTAAGCTTAAGATGATGCCAATTTATAAACACTATTATCTTGCTGAAACCATTTTCCAATACAAAAGCTTAAAATGACTAAAATAGCATCGTATCAAGATTAGAGACAGCTAGTTGCATCATATATGTAAGGCCAAATGTTCTCTGTACGTGCTGGGGTGTAGGCTGTGCCCATACACATGGGGGTGGGCGAAATGACCACCCTAGCCCCCTGAATGGCAGCCCATGTGTCTGAACGCAGGCTGTGCTGCGGCACAGAGAATATTAGCCCTAATTAGGGAAAAAGATCTCTACTTGGTGGTATTTCCTACGTCCTCTCACAGAGCGCCGTTAGATGATGCCTTTGCCCCCTGAGTAGATACTCAGGCATGCTCACCCATTAGTCCAGACTCCATAGGCTTGTGTAGAACTAGAGACCATCCGATCAAGTAAAGACCTCTTGCCCATTACCCCACTTATTGCAGACATAATTGAAGAGATAAATCAATAACGATGATCCATCATGATTTGTGGTACCAAAGCAGCAGACACCAACTATTCAGTTGGAAGGTGTCATTTCTGTAGATCAGTCGACATTATTTGTAACAGAAAAAAAGTGCATAATGGAATGCGATTGTGCATCGATCCTATATAGAAGAAAGGTTGGACAAATACTAAATTGGAGAGATCTTTGCAACACATGAACAAAATGGTTGTGAACTACATCACCAAACCAATCATTTATGCCCATTACTAGTAAGACTTGTGACCTACCCAACAAATAATAATAAGGGATAGAGAATGCTACCTGGGCGCATGTGGTACCTTGCCCCAGCGCCCAGACACAGGGGCAGGCGAAATGATCGCTGTACTCTTGGGAAATTTTGTCTTTCCATGGGGCAGCAGCAATCATTTCTCCCACCCCTGTGTCTGGGCATAGGGGCAGCGTATTGCATGCGCCTAGTGAGCGTTCTTTCTCCCTAATAATAATTAATAATAAAAATAAGTAAAGATGACATAGATTGCAAGATCTGGATTGTAATTGTTTACCATTAGACATCCAAGAAGACAACAAGTGGAATATCTAGATCCGCTTTTGTAGAAAAATAAGAATTTAAACTGATGCAATAATGGAATTAAATCACAAACAAACAATCACACAATGCCCAAAAAGATCCACGTAGTTTGGCAAGATGGCCTACATCCACAATGAGATGAGATCTGCTTCACTCTCAATGAAGAATAGAGTTACAACTATTCGCCCTCACACCTCTCTCAGTTTGATTATAAAGAAGAACCCACGTTACAATATATAGTAAAATCCTATACGAGCAGTTTATTTAAATACCGATATAACCCAAAAAAAAAAAATTCCTACTATCTTTGACCCCTAATTATGACCTCTTAACGACCCTTCGGAATCAACTCACTAATGCAAGCGATGGAATATAGACATCATACCACCAACACTTTTGGCATCCAACTGGGCTGGCATTGTGTTTGTTAATTTAGATCCATTCACTTGAGTATAGTAGCTTATTGATTCCAACCCTTCCAACATTTGGATAATGCTATGCATTCAATGATCATTTGCTTCCTTTATTGATTCAATTGCTTTATCTTAATTCTGATAGTTGTACACTACCAGTTGATCAATCACCTCACAGTTAAATCCCCAATTATACAAAAAAAAAAAAAAAAAAAAAGCAGCTTGGACCAATGGTGCAACATGGGTGATCCATACCATTGGATACTTGTAGGGATGTAAATGAAAAGTCGAAATCCGTTTCCGTATTAGTGTCCGTATCCGTTTAGCACTATCCGAATCCATCCGAAAGTTAATCGGATATGGATACGGATAGGCTATAGCTATCCGAAAAGCTATATTTACATATAAATGGATAAAATATCCAATCCGTATCCGTGTCTGTATCCATTTAGCACTATCTAAATCCATCTGAAAGCTAATCGAATGCGGATATGGATATAGTACTATCCGAACCGAATCCGATCCATTTACATCCCTTGTTACCCATTATTTGAACTAGTATTAAAGAACCTTTACTAGGAACAAATGTTTGACCTAACATGGAAACCTGATCTGGGTTATTTGGCAATAGCCCCATTAAGCAAGAGGGCTCAATATAATACAAGAAACAAAGAAGAATTAATCGATTAAGCAGGTTTCATAGAAATGAGAAAGATGGGTCGGTTGCCCCCTAAGGCAAGATCGAATGATAGAAGTGTTCATGTCTCATGAGTCATGCCTCACTAAATGCCCATTTATTCCTCTATCCCAATCCAATCTAAGATAGAATTTTTTTAAAAAAAAATAATAAAAATGGTCAAACCAAACGTATCAGAGAAGCCATGTGAAACATAACACAAAGGCTCCAACATCACCATGGAGGGTTCTTGAATGTGTAAGAAGGGGGAGTACCCCTTTGCAATGAAACAAGTCAATTAGACATTACCAACCCAAGTGCATTGTATCAACTCTGACAATATATTATCTTCCAATATTTCTTCCACCATATAGAGAAAAAAAAAAGATCCAGTATGAGTGCTTGCACTTCTGGAAATATTTAGGATCATTAGATTGGAATCCATCACTGAATCAGTTTAAATGATAAAAGATAGTAGTAATTAATAAAGAGAACATGCACTACTATAACTCCCAAAATGGTGTGGAGAAAGGATCTGCACTAAAGTTTCCAAAGATGTGGGCCAAAAGATAGATGAAATTGAACATTAACTTGAGTTTGTTGGTTGGTTGGCTGGATTGGGTTTTGGGAGGAGCCCACCTTGGAGTGATAAGAGGGTCTTTCTCTCTTTGTCCGTTTGGCTAGATGAAATGTATTAGATTTGAAACAGTTCTGGAGAAGAATTGAACCCTTAAATGGAAACCCTGGTCAGAGAGCCGTTGCTCCCTATGCTGGCCCTACTTTTTAGTATACTTTTCTCTTACCAATCAGGACTGTCCAATCAACAGTTCCCATAAACTTTACCAGATTACTTAATAATATTCATCTGGTAAAGTAATTTTGTTCTATTCATTGTAAATGTTATATTTTCCTCCCAAGGTGAAAACCAAGGAATATTTTCAGGTTAGATTTTAACTGAAATAGTTTTTATAGGGCCTGAGGGCTTGAGGCCAATAGGAATAGTCCCACCTTGCGCGTTATCTTCATTACTGGGGTCTCAATGAACTACGGGTCTATCCGAGGGTTCATGGGCTGAGGAAAATTTTTAGGGTTTATATGAGGGTAATTCAAAAATCTATATGTCTTTGTTTCACTAAATTATTGTGATGGGGGTTATTAAGGTTATTGAGAATTCTTTGTAAACACAAATAAGTGTGAGGAAGAGAGCTTGTAACCTTTTCTCCACTGTTAATAAACTATTCTTATCTTTTCTTTGGACGTAGGCACCTTGTCGAACCATGTAAATCCTTACGTTACGATTATGTGTGATTGTTTATTCTCTCTATTTATTGTATTTTCTGTTTGTTTCCGAGAGAGAGAGAGAGAGAGAGATTCCACAACACACTTGACGCACACACAAAATTTATTTTGGTGAATAAAAATATATATTAAAAAATAAAAAAAAGTACAGGACAAGAGCCAAGAAGGCTAACTAAGGGAAAATGCCCTAACGAATCAATTAACACAAAATGAAACCACAACTTAGGGCCCATGAAAAGGGTGGGGGGGGAGAGAGAGAGAGAGAGAGAGAGAGAGAGAGAGCAAAACAACCTAGCAAAAACTAGGGTTGGGGAGAAAAAAAAAAACAGAGGTCCCACGAAGCGGCTAGATGCCTATTAGGGCAAACAACACAATTATGAAGAATTTTATTTCTAATCTTGAAAGAGATTTTGTTCTGGATCTGCTCAATGGTACGAGATGAAGATGTCCATCTTCTTTTATTTTTTTCCCACCAGATATGACACATACAAAACTTAGGTGAATTGCACAGGTTGGAGGGGCCAGGTTTTGAAGTCTAAACCCAACCAAAGGTCCTAGAGGGGCAAGCCTGGGCAGCCTAGCCTTTCCCAGCCGAGTCCAACTGCAGCAAAATTATGGAGAGTGCTCTAAGTTTTCTCAAGTTGTCACAAGATTGGGCGGGTTTTCCAGGTTTGTGAACACATCCTTGGAAAAAAGAATCAATTGGTAAAAGGTCATTTGGATAGCCCAGAGAGGGGAACGCTGTACTATATGGCCCACCTACTTTTTGCCACCTGGTTGGATGATGTGGCAATTCAGACTGTGGGATAGAGAAGAAATTGTCTTGATTAGCTATAGGGCACGCAAAAGTTCCATGCACAATCATGCACGGTCGTGCCCCGGCCCCTCTCACAATGATGAATTCAAATTAAGCCAAAGACAGAAATAATTACATAATTTCCTTACAAACTAGTTGATTAGGTAACCCTAATTAAGATCCTATATCACAATGGACATGATGTGTAATGTATAGAATTTAGTTTGTCTCCAGGGAGCCCAGCACGCTCAGGGTGCTGCTAGTTGTTGGGCTGTGCCGCACACATCCCTAGGCATGCGCCGAAATGTGTGCAGTATAGTTCAACCGCTGGATACCCCTGACAGTACCCTGGGCGCTGGGCTCCCTGGAGACGATCCTGATCCTAATATATACTGTCACAATGTAATTAATTTTTCCATAATTACCGACCCTGAAGACAACCCATCTTGGCCTCTTTCCTTTTTCAGTTCAAAGAAGCCCAACTTGAGATTGAAAAAATTCCAGCCCAACCTCACTTTTTGTTTGGGCTTGGGTTCAATCTGGTATTGGCTGAACCCACTCAAGTCCCCACCCCTAGGTTTAACCTTGCTTTTAGAGTACACTTGTAGTCACCCTTTCACCCTCCCATGGGTTGGTTTATTTGTATTTTTGCTTGATTTCTATGATGAGAGCGCATGAGTTTGAGGATTTTAAAGTATACTTGCCTTCAAATGGTGCATTTGAGCTTTGATAGTAAAAGCAAACCAGGTTAGAAGAATTAGAGAGACGAATGTGGTTTGGGCCTTTGAAATGAAGCCTAGTTTATTAGTCCAGTTATTTTCAATGATCTTTGATAGAATGCCTGAGGGTGTGTTTGGTTGCATGAATCCATAGATGGTAATTTTTTGGAGTCGTGATTCTCAATTATTAAAATTGTTTGGTTGTATAATTCCGCAGAATTAAGAGAACCACCAAAATCCACTTTTTGTACTAAAGTTGCTTCATTCTTGAGTTCACCTTAAAAGGTGAACTCATATATGGACCACCCGATTCCATAATACATTTAAATATCATGATTCAACTTGGAAACAACATTTGTAATAAAATATTTTAATAATTAATATTTTATTAGACAATACCTACCTATATGGTTGGAGCTTTCTTAATCATATGCCTCATGGCACAAATCAGGTGAACCTATTTGGCCAAGCTTAGCAAAAAAAAACTTCTGGATGTGACTTAAAGAGCATTTCAATCACTTCATACCATAAGAAAAGGGAGGGAGAGGGGGGGGGGGAGAAGGGATGATAATACCATGAGTCATGACCAGAAAAATTCCTTTCTGATCTGTGGACCTGAAAACTTTTATCCTTAAAATAAATCAGTATAGAGACTTTTTTGAGTTTAGAAATTTGAGCACAATTATGTAAAAGTATTGAATATCAATAGGTGTTTGTTTTTTATGGTAAGCGCATATCAATAGGTATAGTGGAGATGTTGAAAATTTCCTTAAATAAATATCTATCATAGTAGTTGATGAATTAAATTTCCTTAAATAAGGCTTTTTAATAGGGGAAATTTACATCTACCATCCCTGTGTTTTTAGACAATTACATCTATCATCTCTGGGATTTCATCTATTTCATAAACTTCTCCTATATTTTGAAAGAAACGTATCCCTACCGTTAGATGAGAATAGTTATGTGATGATGTCATCGTCCAAATATTAACTAAATACCCTTAATGAATGTGCTTTTACATATTTACCTCCATTTATTTGAAAAACCATCATCTCAAAAGGGAAAGTCGAACACAGAGCTTGCCATCACCGAATACTAAGAGCCCACATATTTACCATGGCTGTTTGGACAAATATATCAGACCAAACGGGGTATTTCACAAAATGGGTATGAATTATTTTGGAGCAGTTGAGATTCGAGAGCTTTGCACATGCTTTTGCTACAAACGGGAAAGGTTCACCCGTCCTGATTTAATCCATTATGTATTCAAATTTTTTCCTCTGAAGTTTACTTACAATCAAATAGTGAAAGGTTTGATTTATCACGCCCCAGTCCTTGAAATGGTTGGTTCAGGTTTAGGGTTAGGTTTTTCGCTTTTGAATCGACGATTAGCATTAAAGTTTGATAGATTATCTGAAATTGGATTTCATATACGAATTATCCTTTCGGTCTCCAACTTCTTGCGTACTAATTTCTACTGCATGCCTTCCATAATTACCAATTTTTCATTTTCTTGTTTCTCTTCAGTTGCTTCTCCCACCACCAACCCCTCGGATTCAAATCCTTTCATCATCGCTTACCTGGTTGAAGCCTTCTGTAGTATGCTCTGGTTGTTGTTGTTGTCATCGTGGTTTCTGGATTTGGGTTTGGATGATCTTTGAACTAAAGATTGAGAGTGAGGTCCAGAGTTGGAGTTGATCTCCAACAATCATTGTATTTATAAGGAGGGGATGGATGGAACAAAGAGGAGAGGAGAAGAGATGAAGTCCTTCGAAATGCCTGCAACATCCGCTAGAGCAGCAGGTGGTCGCTAGCGCAATAATGGAAGGTCATCGTAACAAGGGTGGGGTGGGGTGAGTTTATTTATATATAACAATTGGCAAAATTGTCATTTCCTTCCAAAACTATCAGAGTTAGTACTTAGGGGTATAGACCTAATTTTTGAAATCCCAGGGGTGGTAGATATAATTGTTTGAAAACACAGGAGTGATAGACGTAAATTTCCCTTTTAATAGAAAATAAGATCTTTTTATTAAGAAAATACTTGAACAAACTGTTGACCACATAGCAAAATGCCCAACCTTGTTCAATATTGATACACTATTATGAAATTGTGCAAATCCTGCACATAAATTCACTATCTAATTATTGGAAAAACTTTCCCACATCGGCAGCGTAAGAAACCCTCTCCCCTAATTTTTTGGACATGGGAATAAATAAGGTTAGGGGAGAATGTTATTTGTGCCGCAGCGCAGCCTGTGCCCAGGCACATGGGCAACCTGTGCAGGGGGCAGGGTGGTCATTGCGCCCACCCCCATGTGCCTGGGCACAGGCTGCGCTGTGGGACAGAGAACAGTGCCCCTAAGCTTAAATAGTTCTGAAAACTTCTAGCATTAATTCTTTTCTTGCCAAAGCTTCAATTACATTCCTCATGAAAGGATTTTATTTCAAGTTTCCTCTTCCCCCACAGCCATATTATGTTGCAACCATGCTCAGATGGGTTAGCAAAACCTAAAAGGTAAAAGATCAATACAAGTAGTATAGCATATATAAACAACAAGAAGTGCTCATGAATAATTATTATTGAAAGGCTGTCACTATTGACAGAGGACCGACCTATCACTTATACTTTGCCGTGCTCTCTAGGCTGGGCTAAATAAGCAAAAGAAAAGAAGGAAGAAAAAGAAGTTGTACATTTCTCTTATTCTAAGAAAAGAATACAAATAATGAATCTGTGAGTGAGACTGATCAGCCTTAAATGATGCTGCAATCAGGGATGATTGCACTCTTCAAAACAATTACAATCCTCTCACTAATAACGAATCCATCAGCTTCCCTATTTCCTTCTTGAACATTCTCTTTATTCACAATCTAAAAGATTAGGAAAACAAACACAGAAATAAATATATATATATATATCAGTTTAACCCACAAAAAGTTATGAAAAAATATAAAGATAACGACAAGCAAAGATCCCACATGGAAAAGATTCAAAGTAGAGTCTTAAAGAAGGAATGCCATGTTCTAATGTCTAAAATAAGTTGAGATGCATTTAAAAACTACCATTTAGAAGCAAAATATTAATCAATACCTGTACATTTTTCCCAATCCTAGCATTCTTATCTACAATAGCTTTCCTAATGTAAGAATCTTTCCCAATCCCAATTGGTATTTCATCACTCTTTCCAACCATTTTACACCTTTGTATCCAATCTTCTTCCTGTCAAGTAGAAAAACAAGGATGAGGGAGTAGGAGGGGAGAGATTAAACATTTAAGAAGATGCTTACTTGATAAATATCAGAACCCATAAGCACTGAATCTTCAATCACAGCTCCATCTTCAATCCTTGTTCGCATGCCAACAACTGAACCCTTGACCTTGCACCTCTACTCTTAATCAAGAACAGAAAGATAATTCAAACAATCACCAAAGTCAATTTAGTAATAGATAGATGATCATTTCTAGTTATTTTGCAGATTATTTTGTTCCTGGTGGCATTTGGCCCTGTTGCGTATGTACAACAATATAAATATTAATAAAACTGCAAATTCTTACATTGAGAATGCAGCCATCTCCAATGACACTATCTGTTACGTCGGCATCAGTGATCACAGTAGGAGGGAGACACCGCGGCAAAGTGTATAGTGGAGAATCTTTATCGTAGAAGCTGCTACCAAAGGAGTAAGTAAGGTTAGTTGCAGGGTCACAGGAGAAGTGAAACATTCTCTAAAAGGGTTGCACTGGCATTATGCTTTCAGCCTTTCCTGGTAGTTAAAAGTTACTGACTTAAATCCCAAAGTTGATCTCTTTGTGACATCCATGTTGGCTTGATAGAATGCTTCAATACTCCTCATATCTTCCCAATACCCATCAAATTTGTACGATTGAACCTAATCCATGTACAAAGAAACTACATATTGAGGAAACTCTAAAGAAAAAAGGACACTAAAAAGATGTCTGGAGAGAACCCACAGAGCAACTAGAAAGCTAACCTTCATTCCCATGGAAATAGCTCCTGGTATTATTTCATTTGTGATCTCATTAGCCTTGGGGAAGAACTCTGTTAGGAGCTTTGTCATTATGTCTCTCTTGATTACATAGATCCCCATACTAGCAACATAAGGATAAGCATCGTTACTGGATTTCATTGAGTCTTCTGCCTGAATGTGGATGAAATTCCCTTAGATGAATCCAACTGAACTAGGAAAAACTAAAAGAAAAAAAGAAATAGAAGATTAAAGAAAACCAACACAAATAAAAACATAAAAAGTTGTACACCATTGATGTATCGTTCTACACTACCGTCTCTTCCTGTCTATTCTCATTACACCATTTATAGGCAGAAAAAAGTACTCACTGTCATGAAATTCAATGGCTCTCTATCTGGCCTCTCACTGAATTCAAGAACTTGATTTTTAGAATTGACTTTCAGAAAGCCAAAACCAGGGTCCCGATTCCCTAAAGCACAAGAAACAGAAATTGTGATGTCGGCATTGTTGTTCCTGTGGGCCTCTATAAGTTTTTGGTAGTCCATCCTGTAGAGGTGGTGACCAGGGAGGACCAGAAAGTCAAGAATTGGATACTCTTCCAATACCCACAAGCATCTTCTAATGGCATCTGCAGTTCCCTGAGATATAAGAATTCAGGAAGATGAATAAAAACCATTTAGTAACACTAGAAGTGATGAACTTCAATTTTAGAAAGAAACATGAATGTTGAACATGACATTCGAAAAGATAGAGGTCAAGACCTGAAACCAGCCTAGGCCTTCAGAGCTTTGATATGCAGCTATAACTTCCACAAAACCCTCTTTTCCTAAGCTTAAACCAGAATAAGCTCTGAAGAGATGAGAATTAAGAGAGGTGGAGTTAAATTGTGTAAGAGCATATATTTTGCTTATGTTACTGTTAATGCAGTTGCTCACAACCACATCAATGAGCCTGTAATTTGTGGCTATTGGAACAGCACCTCCTGATCTCTTCTTTGTCAATGGGTAAAGCCTTGACTCTGATCCATCCCCAAACACAATTGCTGCTACACTCTGTGATAACATACATAATCATCATTCAGAAACTATAAAGACATTTATACAAATTACAGAGACATTGCATACTCAGTGGCTTTGGACCTGATTCACTGGGGGGAATACATTGGGATTTTCAGGTTTCTGTGAATTGGATATGAACACACTCAAAGGAGCACTTGAAGGAAACCTCAATGGAGGGTTCTGGCAACTGCGAACCAATCGGAGGATGGGAAGCTTTGCTGTGAGAGTTGCAGAAGTGGGAAGAGGAAGCTGCAACATCACTTAATGTCAATAGATAGAAAGAGATATGGAGAGACAGAGACAGAGAGAGAGAGAGAGAGTTCCTTGATTTTTTATTTGTCGAGTTTCTCTCCCTTTATGTCCATTTCTTCTCTTCTCTCCCTGCACCTGATGGTGTAGAGTTTGAAGGAAGAGAAAAGAAACTAAGAGAATATTTAGCTTTCTTCTTCCTCATGGTTACTGCCCGGATCCGTTGAACAAACAATGACTGGCACGACTCGATCAAAGCAAAATGTTGGTGATGGCTGTGGCTGTGTAGCCCCATCAAATTAAATTCCTACACATGCACATGTATGCATATAAAGATTCTTTTTTTTTTTTTTTTGGGAGGGGGGTGGTGGGGGGGAGGGAGGGAGGTATTTGGGATTCTTTGTAATTCAATTTCTGCATTATAGTAGAGGTAAGCAAGCATCCATATTTTTAGCCACGTGGACGAGTCTTGATTGGTTCATGGTGACATGGAGTGGAACTTTGATGCCATGCATGAGCTGATATTTTGCTTTATAATTGGTTAAAGATAGAATATTTATAAGATGCTTGTTCCTACGAAGACATGAGCCAAGATTCCGTGGACCATGTAAAGCAGATGTTTCGTTGATCTATAAAATGATTGTTTTTTCCTTTTTTTTAGCTTTGATTCTAAGTTTCTCATGCCTTCTTTTTCTTTCCTTTTGTGATGCATTTTGTTTACTTGTGTTTCAGAAGTTCTAAAAGAGAAGAGAAAAGGCATGAGCTTGTCTATCTTAATTTTGAAATACTTCCTCTAGAAAATGACCATTTTGTCCTCATGGTCTATTTTCAATAAAAAGAAAAAAAAAACACACAAAAATGCAAAGGTAGGAGTATATGTTTGGTTGCAATGTTTAATTTGCCTAAAGACAGTCTGGTTCTATATAGTACTCAGAGTCTCAGATCTTTGCCCAGCAAAAAGGGATGTACAATCATAAGAAAATCCTCAAGGAAAAGAAGAGTCCCAATCAAAGACCCTAAGTGAGGGTAACGGATGCCCACTTAGAGATAGAGTGGTCCACATGCTCCCTCTTTGATCCTTATTAATTAACATATTTAGAGAATGGGAATGAGATGGAGTGGTTATTAAGATAGGCATGTCTCCTCACATTCTCCATTTTTTTTTTGTTACTTCTAACCTACAACTTTAGGGAACTCATGTACCTCGTGATGTCTTGCTGCATATCTTACGTTTCTTTTGATGTTAAAAGACGTGGCTATATTTCTTTTCTCCTCAGGAAGTGTAACACTCAGATCTTACTCTAATTCTTTTGATGGGCCAGAATTGGATCCGATCCATATTTCGGTTGAAAGATCGAATGGGCATTAATCAGAATCAGGGTTGGCCAACTCCGATTCAAATCAACTGATTCCACCAATTCGGGTTTGATTTTTAAATCCATGGGATTTCCAGATATCCATATAATCAATACACCCTGGAAGGCCGGGACTTGATTCATACTTCACAAACTTTGATTTCTATTGAAAAACAAGAAATGGTTCTTTATAAAATTCAGCATGGCTCCATTTGTTTTTGAGCATCACTTTTGGTTTTTAACAGTTTCTGAGATGTTGCGGCAAAACTATTAAAATGC
Source organism: Telopea speciosissima (assembly GCF_018873765.1). Lineage (NCBI taxonomy): Eukaryota > Viridiplantae > Streptophyta > Magnoliopsida > Proteales > Proteaceae > Telopea > Telopea speciosissima. The sequence goes on along the minus strand of NC_057919.1, from coordinate 19,162,535 downwards.
CCTTTTTAAGTTAAGAAGCTGTGGCTCCCATTTGCACAAACCACTTATCCTGTGCCGCAAAGATAATGTTTCTGCAGCAACAAGAACCTGGTTTTAGTAATTGGGCAAAGTGATTACAAAAATAGTATCAACAATCACTGCAGATGGTGTGCAAACAACGATGCCATCTCAATCTGCACCAAATCACAAAAACCATTAACAGAAGCTTCGATCACGTAATAAAAAACAATCAACAAAGAAAATTGTCACGTAAGAGTATAAATAATGTTTTCTCCTTTCTTTTTTTCTTTTTTAGTTTTTCTCTCATTCACCCTTCTTCCGTCCATGATACATTGCATTGCCAATGATGTGGAGGAAATATCTTAGACTTAACATTCAATAATTTCACCTAGTGCATAAAAACCATCACATTGTTCCTGAAACCCTAATGGAAGTGATAAACAGCTCAGAACTAGCCAAAATAATAGTTCAGGTGCCTAAAGATCATGCAAATTCTATCTGTTACTTGTTTTTACTGTGGCAAAGGTGGGCACTTGAAATTTCAATGCTCACATAAAAGGACTAACCTCCTAGGACATAAAATGAAATGGGTACCAAAAAAATATATCTTTCAGGTATGCATGCTCATGCTTGTTTAAAGGCCCAATCAAGAAGAGATGTACAGTTCTTGGACAGTGGATATTCAAGACACATGATTGGAGATCAGAACAGATTTTCAACCCCTTTCCAAAGCAAGATTATCAGAAAAGATAACATAGGTAATGACTTCTCCCAAAATTGAAAATATTCTACTTGTTGATGGGATGATGGGTTGAAACATAATCTCTTGAGCATTGGTCAACTATGTGAGAAGAACAACAGAGTTACATTTGATAAAAATCACTGCATTGTCCAAAGCCTAAAAGTTCACAAAGTCTTGTTTGTAGCAAAAAGAACTGAAAATGTTTATACCTTAGATATGTCTGACCTTGCCCAACAAGATGTCAAATGTTTCCAAGTTTTATAGGGCAATTGTTGGCTGTGGCATAGAAGACTTGGTCATGCCAAGATGAAGCTCATAAACCGTCTGTCATGTGATGATATTGTCCGCAGTCTTCCAAAGGTAAAATACCAAAAAGACAAGGTTTGTGAGATATGTCAGCTTGGAAAGCAGGTTAAAAGCTCATTTAATCCCATAAATGTTATATCTACCTCTCAACCTTAGAACTATTACATATGAACTTATTTGGTTCTACTAGAACGAGTAGTCTTGGAGGAAGAAGGTATCCATTTGTTATTGTTGATGCCCCAGTAAGGAGTGATATGATTCCGATTGAAGGAGTTAAAAGAGCTAGGGGCAGACCTAAAATGACCATAGGAGCAGTCGTGAGGAAGGACATGCATAGTCTAGGTCTGGTCCCAAGTATGACCTCCGACAGAGCCTATTGGAGGGCAAGGATCCATGTCACAGACCCCATTTAGCTGAGATTATCCTAACGTGTTGGGCTGTGCCTTTTGCCTCTTACTATCTTTCATCTTTCTATTTATTTCCAATCCTCCATTTGTCCTTTTCCTTTGTCTTTTCTCATCTCTTTCCCCATCCCTCTTCTCCAATCTTTTCGTCCCTTATTTGTTTAGAGTATATCTATGTTTTTCTCTATTCTGTTTGTTTGGATCCATGTAGCCAACCCCATTAAATTGGGATAAGGCTGTGTTTGTTGTTGTTGTTGATGACCACTCTAGATTTACATGGATTTTCATTTTGCCAAGCAATTCTTAAAAGTTTTTATATATTTTCGAAAAAGGGTACAAGTTGAAAGAGCTGTTGTCTCAAAAATTAGAAGTGATCATGGTGGTGAATTCAATGATTTGGACTTTGATAAAGTTTGTGATGACAATAGTATTAGCCCTCAATTTTCAGCCCCTAGAACTCCACAACAAAATGGCTAGGACCATGCTCAATGAGCAAGCCTTACCTAACTATTTTTTAGGCTGAAGCAGTAAATACCGCTTGTCACACTATGAACTGAATACTCTTGAGACATCAAATGGATGAAACTCCATGAGTTATGGCATGGTAAATAACCTAACATCGGTACTTCAAGGCTTTTGGGTGCAAACGCTATGTATTGAATACCAAAGAATAACTTGCACAAATTTGATTCAAAATCAGACATCAGTATTTTTCTTGGATATTCTTCAACTAATAAGGCATTTCGCGTTTTCAACAAAAGACTAACTAGTTGTAAAAGAATCCATTCATGTTACTTTTGATGAATCTAACTTATCACATAAGTTGCAGATCATAGATGACGAGCCAGAAATCATTAATGAAGGAAGCACAAAGATACAACACTCGAAATACTTGAGCAAAATGATGAACCATGTGAGTTAATAAAGGAATTTCTCAGAGAGGAGGTTTACAGCAGATCACCCAAAGGAAGAGATCATTAATGACACTTCACATGGGGTAATCACACGCTTCTTGTTAGAAATTTTGTTAATCATGTTGCTTTCCTATCTCAAATTGAACCGAAAAAAATTTGAAGAGGCTAAGCATGATGAAAGCTGGATGTTTGCTATGCAAGAAGAAGAATCAATTTGAGAAAATAAAGTTTGGAACCTAGTTCCAAGACCAAATGACCATCATTCATTGGTACTAAATGGGTCTTTAGAAACAAACTAGACGAGTCTGGGATAGTGATTAGAAACAAAGCCAGATTAGTGGCTCAAGGTTTCAATCAAGAGGAAGGCATTGACTTTGAAAAGACTTTTGCCCCAATAGCTAGACTGGAAGCCATTAGAATGTTATTAGCATTTGCTTGTTATAAAGACTTCAAACTTTTTCAAAAGGATGTTAAAAGTGAATTTCTAAATGGTTATATTTCTGAAAAAGTTTTTGTAGAGCAGCCACTGGGATTTCAAAATCATAGCCTTCATGATCATGTCTACCAACTTGACAAGGCCTTGTATGGACTGAAAAAAGCTTCTAGAGCTTGGTATGAGAGGCTTAGCAAATTACTCATAGAAGTGATTCTCAATGGGGAAGGTAGATACTACCCTCTTCAGCAAGTCTTCACTAGAACTAAAGGGAAGGATATGCTCATCGTTCAAATTTATGTGAATGACAGTATCACTGGAGCAATTAATGAAAAATTATGTCAAGAATTTGCCAAGCTTATGCAAGATAAGTTTGAAATGAGCATGATAGGAAAATTAGCATTCTTCTTTGAACTTCAAATCAAGCAACTGAAGGGGGGAACCTTTACCAACCAAGCAAAGTATACAAAGGACTTAATCAAAAGGTTTGGTATGGAGGAGGTAAAACCTGAAATCACTCCTATAAACTGTTCATCCAAGATTGATAAAGATGGAGGAGGTACTGCAGCGTTTGAAAAATTATATAAAGGTATAATAGGGAGTCTTCTTTATCTTACAGCCAGTAGACCGGATATCATGCTTAGTGTGACCAAATGTGCACACTTTCAATCAGCCCCAAAGACATCTAATCTTACTGCTATCAAGGTATTTTAGATATTTAAAAGGATCTACTGATCATGGATTATGGTATCCAAAAGGAACCACCTTTAGCAAAGTAGGATATTCGGATGCTGATTTTGCTGGATGTAGGACCGAAAGTAAAAGCACTAAAGGGACATGCCACTTACTAGGAAAGTGTCTTCTCTCATGGAGCAGTAAAAAGCAAAATTCGATAGCCTTATCAATGGCTGAAGTTGAATATGTTGCAGCAGGAAGCTGTTGTGCTCAAATTTTGTGGATGAAACAAACATTGGATGATTCTGGTCTAAAATTTCAAAATGTGCCTATTATGAGTGACAATACGAGTGCAATTAGTTTAACAAAAAACCCTATTCAGCATTCACGGGCAAAGCACGTTGAAAGTAGACATCACTTTATTAGAGATCATGTTAAAATTTAAACAGGTGATGTTTCTATTAAGTTTGTAAGGACTGAGGATCAAATTGCACATATCTTCACCAAGCCTCTAAAAGATGATTCCTTCTACTAAATTATGAGGCAACTTGGCATTGGGCCTATCCCATGCTAAACTATCTCTAATTTTGTGTATGTTTCTGTGATATTTTTCTTTCTTTTTTGGTCTTTAGTTCTTATGCTATCTATCTATCTATTCCATTCATACCTCTCCTTCACCCTTCCTCCTCAGTGAGATGTATATCTCATTATCGCTCATTATCTTTCTTCCATTCCTGCTCTCGTTCCTCTTTCTTCCTCTCTCTCTTCTCCCTTTCTCAATGAAATGGATCTCTCATTGATTTCTTAGTTTCCTTCCATTCTTCCTTTCATTCCAATCCTTCCTTCTCTTTCCTATTCATCCCTCAATGAGATGTGTGTTTGGATGTTGTGTAAGATAATGGTTAGATTAACAAAAACAAGCATGTATAGAAAACAAAACTAAGAGAAAACCAGAAAATAGAAAGTTAGGAGGAAGGGTATAACTCCACCACCAGTCCCATCTCAAACTAGGATCAAATGGAGTAGAAGAGGAGGGAAGAACATATCCAAATTCCTGCCACAACTGATGGCTAGATGGTCTGATATTGAAGACTGGAGTTTAGAAGAAGAAAGGAAGAACAGCTCCTATCGCATGACCTGAAACAGAGGAGTTAGGAATGAAGGGGAGTAAATAAAACACAAAACAAAAACCAAAAAAAAAACAGAACTCACCAATGGAAGCCCACGGTAGGAGGAGCTTACCTGCTGGAACTGACAACAGTGCAATAGAAAGAAGAAGAAGAACATGACATGATCAAAGGCTTCACCCTTCACCACCTATGGCCTGTGGTTGGGCTTCACCACCGTCCCAATCCAAGGATTCACCACCTTGGGTTGCACTTACTTCACCACAAGAGCTACTCTTAGCATCACCACCTAACAGAAACATTCAATTAAACAATAGCTAAAATCGATGGGAGGAGATAACCCCATGCTTGTATTTATAAAATAGGTGAAAGCCAATTACGAAATTAGAACTCTCCAAGCGTGGGAGACTTCTATTAAGTCTTCTGTTTTTTTCGTTGCTCCTTTGTTGCTGTTGCTGTATCATTATTTATTTTGCTATGGTGATATCGTTAATGTTATCTGCAGGTTAAGTTGACAAAATAGTACACAACCGCATTACACTCATTCCTTTACTTAAGACCATAGTCCTGCCCTGTATAAAATTGTCACCAGAACACATTTCTCTGAAGGTAGATGTTTGAAATACAAGTTACTTACTGCTAAGAGTTTCCAAGTCGATCACATACATCAATGTCTTCTTCTCTAACTGAATATCTCTTGAAAATCACCAAAGCTCCCTCCAGCAGTAGTTTTGTTACAACCTCATTAAACCGTGCTACGACCTTTGAAACATAAAAACAAAAGAGATTCATTACAAAATTGGGCAGACAATGATTAAGAAGTAGAAAAATTACAAAGGATTCCTCTAAAAAGTATTAATAATAGAAAGATACAGGTGTCGTGGAGGAGGCAGAAGTCCAGATCTCTATCCTAGGCAAACACTTGAGTAAGCGAAAAACTCACAATAAAATCTTGGTCTACCTGCTCTACCCTGAGCCATATAAATCTAGAAAAAAGAAATTGCTCAACTTCGCAGAACATTTCGCTTCAGCATTTTTTTGAACAAGGATCAATGTGCAAATCTTTATTCGTATAAAATAATAACTACTTCAAAGCCAGCTCAGAATTCTATTTACGTGACCTATGAAGCAAAATTCTAAAACATACTTAAAACTAAAAAGAGGAAATAAAAACGCTAAACCTCTAGCATAACCTGAAGTAATGTATGAATCCTGCAAAATTCATAACCAGAAAACTAGGAAGTACAGTACGAAAAAATGAAGCAAAACTCTCAATGAAATGATGCTCCCGTAAGCAAAATAACCAGATTCTAGATTTTAACTGAGAATAGTACCCAGTCATCAGGACCCAAATGACAACGTCGGAGTAGTTCAGAACCCATAAACTAAGCGGGAGGAATAGCCCAAGTTCCTAGGAAACAGGAACTAAGCCTTAAAATATTAATTTTAATCTGCAAAACAAAAAAATATATATAATGTTCCTGATTGTTCTTTCCTAACATTTGATAGATTTGAATCCTCAAATCACCAAAGCGCGTCACAGAGATAACTAAAATCCAAAGGGAGAACTCACCACAGCAAAGCGAAGACCCTCAGTTCTGGTCAGGGACCCAATGAAATGTCGGACAGCCGCTGTCTGTGCGAACGAAGAACGCTTTCTCTCAAGTGTTAAGCTGGAGGGAGAACCTGAATGAATCAAAACAGGGACCAACACAAATTCCGATATGAGTCAATAGGAGAACTCGCAGAGAAGTTTTGAATACGAAATGGCAGTTGATGGGGACGAAAATCACCTCGAACTGACGAAGAAAACGAAATGAGTAGAGATTGAACCACTCGAGGTAATCTAGAAGCAAACAAAGAGTGAATGTGAACAGTAGAAGAACCAAAGGACAAAGCTCTCTCTCTCCCTCCCTACAGTTTCACCAAAAAAATGGACGTCAATAGGAGTCGCAGGTAAAAAACTAAGAATGTAAACGGATCGGATTCGGCTCGGATAGTGTTATATCCGCATCTGCATCCGATTAATTTTTGAACGGATTCGGATAGTGCTAAACAGATATGGACACGGATACGATCGGATATTTTATCCATTTACATATAAATATAGCTTTTTCGGATAGCTATTACCTATCCGTATCCATATCCGTTTAGCTTTCAGACGAATTTGGATAGTGCTAAATGGATACAGACACGGATACGGAAATAGATTTCGGCTATTCATTTGTATCCCTATAAAAAATTGAGCGAATTTCCAAGCGTGCACTTCACAGTTGATCAAATGCCAGTTTAGCTAGGGCATTGAGCCACCGTCAACTTTTTAAAACAAGGAATAGGGGACCGAACCCGTATTTGTCATTAGAAACGGTCGGAATCGGTCCCAGAAACCCTAAAATTGGCTCTTAGATCAGTAAATTCACCAATTCTAGGGTGTGTTATAATAAATCGGTCAATATCCATAATTGAGATTAATCATGGCCAATTCCGATCGAGATCGGCTAATTCAGACCCAAATCGACACTCGACAGATTCACCAATCCGATTCTCGATTATTAATTCTTGAATTGATGGTTGCCGCCTCAACAACCCATGTGAAAAAGTCTGACTACTTGCTTGTTTTGTATAAAACGAAAAGTTTTCCTAATCAAACTACCCTCAAATGCGCTAGCGTCTCCTATAATAGGGAGCAAATATATCATTGCATAGGAGAGACGATATAGATAAACATAAGGAGGTGTTAGCATACGTTACAGAGTCTGGTTACATTTTTTTTCCTTAAAAGTTATTGGTAAAAAAGATCCCAGCTTTATCACGCCCTCTCTCACAGGGCACCATGCATCACGTCCTTGCCCCTGGATGGATATCGAGACAAGCTCTCCCATTGGCTCAGCCGCTGGTGTAGAGACCATGCAATCAAGCAAAGATCTCTTGCCCAAAGTTACTATTTAATTTATTTGTTTATAGCTGTTAAACATAACAGTCAAGTCAAAACATATTTTGGTCAAACATGATACACAAGTGCTTAGGCCAATGGTTGAGCACGCCTGGGTATCTACCCAAGGGACAGAGGTAAGTGTGTTAAATAGTTCGGTGCAAGGATTTTTAGGTGACACCATAACCAAACCGTTTATTAAACGTTGCACTTATTGAAACCAAAACCATTTACTAAATGGTTTTTGTTTCTCGATTTTTAAACGGTTTCGGTTTATCGTCCCTAAATGGTTTTGGTCACAGTTTTAGATATTTGGCTCCTAAACGATTTGCCTGTTTTATACCAAATTTAATGCTTGTTGGATGTACTCAACAAGTCACATTGTAAAGGATATGATTATAATTGATAGAAAAGCCATAATATTCATAGAAACATTGAATATTATTATACTAATGTATTTGAATGAATTCAACCCAATAATTTTATTACAAATTTCACATATATACTTCTACCAATCCATGTTTGAGTCTCATTGTTTTCAAATTTTGCAACAACCTAGTATATTAAGGTACTGATGGTTGATTATTGTCATTACATATTACTAATATTTGTTTTCGATTTAAATGGTTTCTTAGACGGTCAATTAAGTTTAAACCATTTAACTAAACGGTCCCAATTTTCAAAACCAAAACCGAACCACTTAATAAACGATTTCACGGTTTCGGTGTAAACGTCTCGGTTCGGTTTGATTTTGGCACCCTTAGGCAGAGACGTCATCTCATGGTGTCCTGTGAGATGATGTAGGAAACACCACCAAGTGGAGATCTTTTTCCATTAAATTAAAAAGCTATAAACACAGAAGTCAAGTCAAAAATCATCCATTTGGAATAGACATCAACTTAAGTGATATTTAAGCTATGTTTGGTATGCATTTTTTGAATGCGTTCTATGTCGATTTCGTATTCTTGGATGATAAAAACAACTATTTTTATCATCCGAGAAAACGCAATCAACTTAAAATGCATTCCAAGAATACATACCAAATGCGGCCTTAAATTAGAAACATCGAGTTGCACTGTTGTTTTATATCACTTTCATATTCTTATAAAAAATATTTATTTTGTCCATATTTTGTGGTATTTTCATGGTTTTATAAGAGATTATATATTAGTTTTTAGGGTAAATTACACATTACCCCATTTTCAAACAAAACTCAAATCACCCATGATTTTTTAAAATACTCAAATCACCCCTGTATTGGACCCCAATATAATAAATTAGTCCCTACTGTTAGTTTTATGCTATTAAGTGATGATGTCAGCTAGTTAAATAAATTTAAATTTCTAAATTACCCTTGACCATTGTTGATTTACAATTTTACCCTTGAAACTAAAAACCCCAAAATCAGTCATATTCCTCATATGACCTGCAATCCACCGCCACTGGTATTTGCAGCTCTTCCCCCTCTTCTTGCATCAACCATGGATCCAACTTGCAAAAAGCAACCCAAACCCATCGCTACCGGTTCTTGCACCTCTCTCTCTCTCTCAAAGAAGAATAGAAACCTATTTAGGGTTTTAACAACCACCACCGCGTTTCAGAAGAGTCGTCAGAGACAACGATAAGCTTTTCCTCATGAATCTCTTCTCTGGGTCCTCCATCTCAGGCCAAACCCCACCATCCCCTACCTGAAACACGGAAACTCCATGCCCACCAGACCCTGCAACCCAATTGAACACATCCCAATAAAACTCCATTTCCGATCCACCAACTGCAAATCTCTCGTTCCCTCTGAATTTCCACGCTAATCTCTTCACGATCAAACCCACCTCACCGTCCATCTTCATCCTCAACATTGTGTTTCTCACATACTCATCAAACCTATATTTTGGGTTTTTGTTTTCTTTAGTTCTCTGCGGATTTCTAAGCTCCATTTTCAAATTTAGAGAAAAGGGTTCAATACACAGAAAGGAGAGTTTTTAAACTTAGAATTAAAATTCGATTCCAAAATTACAACCAGATCTGAGAATAAATAGAGAAAAAAGGTTCAGATCTGAATATTAAATCAGAAGTCAGATTCTGAAATAGAATTGCATATATAAAATAAGCCAAGATGAAGGATGAGAGAACAACGCAATAGAAAGTAAGAACAAAAAAGGAACTGGGGAGGGGGGGAAGAGACACCAGTATCAATTGCAGATCTGGATTTTTATGTCAGAACAGCAAAACAAATCGGTAACAGAAAGGTCAGGAGGGAAGGGGAAGACGAGTTCATCGCCGGGGACTTCTCCGATGTTTGGCCCGGACATCTCCATCTCCGGCGGCTTCTCTGGTTTCTCCTTGCGCTCACAGCACAAACGACAGCATCTCCATCTCCGGTGACTTCTTTGAGAGTGGGAGAGATTATCGTGAAAGAGGAGTGAGATGAAAAGTGAAAAGTGAAAAAAAAAATAATCAAATTAGAAGTTAAATTTCTCATTTAACTTTTTTTTTTTTTTTGATTAAAAGGGAACTTATATATTATAAATTACCAGTAGAGAATTACATTCTTAGATATTTCTTTCCCCTGCATCATTATGCAGTAGTAGAGAAAGTGTTGTGGGAACAGAGTCAATACAAAAAGATAACTCCTGTGTGGAGTGCAAAAACCTAGCCAAGAGCGCACACGAGTCTCCAAAATACCAAAAAAAACCTAAATGATTGCTAGAAGCCCAAACCAATAATGCTCGCCTCTTATCGGGGGCATTCATCCCCCTGATATTCCATGCACCGAACCTAATCACGAGGATTTAGGCTAGGAAGAGCGTCACAACGAGCCGCTCTGACTCGGACTTCTATCGCGTACTCTAACAGTGGGAACTTCAACCTCTCCACCAACAACACACTCAGCTATCTCCGCTAGAACCAAAGCCGCAAACCGATTTGAAGAGAGTGGAGCATCCATCTACATCTCACCTCTCTGAACTACAGGTTCCGGCTGTTCCGAAACCCCTTTCCTTTCAGCAGTATCCCCTTCCCTTCCATCTGTATGTAGAGGCAAAGTGTCCAGCACAGGTTCAACGTGAGTAGGAGGGATCACTCGTTTAACAAAGGCAGACCCATCACTTGGCGCTGGAGAAACCGATGAACCAACCACCAAAGCCGAACCATTAGTTGGACCCTGGTTCAATTGTTTGCAGTTACTTGTAACAACTAAAGTACTTGTCGACTTGGTGGTTACAGGTTTAATTTTCAAAACATTCTTATCAAGCACTCTGGGTGGTTGAGAAGAAGTTTTGATATCCACTTCAGCATTAACTACCATCTTCCCCTTACCACCACGTGGCGCAACACCAACTTCCCCATGCAACATGCTTGAAGGAACCACCTTCTCTAACGCTGTCGGAACTGATGAATTTCCCCGATTAGAATGCATCGCCGACGCTTGGACGCCTACAGCAGTCGCGTTCGCATCTGATGGGAGAGGGCGTTTGTTACGAGACCGATGACGGCTAGGAGTAACCCACGGCTCCTCCACTTGCATGTCTTCATGGTTCGAAACCTCCATAGGATCTGCATGTGAAATAGCAGCAACATTGCACTCTTTCTCTAAATGACAAAAAACACAGCAAAATGAATACAAAGGAGGCCTCCAATCGTAATGAACAAACTGTTCAATTACAGTGCCATCCTCTAATGCTATTGGAATTGTAGTAGGAAGACCATCCTCAGCTTTAATGTTAACACAGAATCTAGCAAAAGATAATCGTTCACAGTGCAAAGTCTTGCTATCAACACAAATGGGCCGGCCAAGAACACTTACAATTTGCCCCAGCGAACGGGAACCCCAGTAATGTAGGTTAAGCCCGTACAATCTCACCCACAATGGCAATTCAGACTCCTCTCTTTTGGAGAGGGATACCGCAGGTGACCACGGTCTCAAAACCAAAGGTCTTGAACCAAGATTCCAAGGCCCTTCATCTAAGATCTGTCGGCTGAGATCGACGCCCTGAAAATCAAAGATGAATATGCCACTCTCAAGACCAAACACTTCTACAGCCCCCACATGGCTCCACTTCTCAGTGACAAATCGTTTCACGGCAGAGAAAGTTGGTTTGGGACCAAAGACGTACCCTACCAAAGCAGACTCCCATCGATCAGTCTCATCCATCAAATCCTCTACAGTGTATTTGGCCACCCTCTTGCCATTAACAATCTCAGGCTCGACAAATGGGAGATTACCCCCTCCAACCCTCACTTTTCCTCATGGAAACAAACTCACCCACGATCGCTGCGTTGTCCCTCGCTGCCTATTGCCATCAGTAGCAGTAGAGGGGACCTTGCATCATGGGCCATCGACGTTGTTGGCCCGGTGACCATGAACAAAGAACAAAAGAAAATTTGTAAGCAACAACCAGAGTGCTCTGCAACTAATCCCCCATGAACGATTGGGAATATTCTACCCACGCAAACTTCTCTCATTTAACTTTTTGGTTTGACTTAAGTTAACACTGTTGTTGCAGAGGGGACCAGGGTGATTTGAGTTTCATTTGAAAACCAGGGGATGATGTGTAATTTACCCGAGTTTTTATTTTAATTATTAAATTATGTTTATCTTAATAAACATAATATAAGGTTTCTTTTCTAATAAATAATCTATATGCTATTATTTATTCATTTAATGATATACGTGTATGTTTTGTTAATATATAGTTATATTTTTTTTTTTGGAAAAGGAAAGCTTTATATTAAATAAAATAACAGAGAGGGAAAGAGAGAAGAAAAAAAAGGAAGGCCAAAACAACAGGCCTTCACAAAACAAAAGGAGATCTCTTAATTACATTTTAGACGAGCATATCCACATCCCCTGAAATCCCGAACCATACAGGCTTGGATCTTAGAGGGAAAAGACTCAAAAGAGAATTCCTCCTTGCCAATAGATGACTTCAACTTGGAGAGATGATCAGGCACTTGATTAGACTCCCTATATATATGCTTGAGAGTGACACTTCTGAACTTACCAAGGTACTTCTTGATATAGACAATGATCCACCAACATTGCCAAGGGGGTGACTTAGAGCCTTTGATGAAGTCAATAGCACTTCTAGAGTCAGACTGTATATTTACATATTCAAAACCTCTCTTAAGCAGCTCTTCCAGACCAATAAGTATAGCTTCCAATTCATGGTTAATGACAGAGATTGGGGGGACATCCTTGGCATTATCTTGTTTAACTCTAGTTTCAATAAGAGCACAAATATCTAATTTGCAATAAAAAAATCCAGCTACGAACTGCAGCCTGCTTTTGAGGGGAATTTAGACCCCTAATATTCCATGATCCAAAATTAATCATTAAGAACGGTTTGGAACTGTAGTGGGGAGATCAACCAAGGACCCCACATCCATTCCATACCTGAATTACCAATATTTCCCTGCTACCCAGTTAAAGTCTCAACCTCCATTGAGGAATTCATGTTATCAAGCACTTCAAATCTGTTGCTAGTGCTGGAAATAAGGTTACCAACATTACCTGATGAAGTCGTTTCCTTAGATTTTGAAGAAGATTTGGGTTGAGTAGCTTGTTGATGAGCCCTTTGTTTCATCTTCCCTTGGCTCTGTATGATAACTGTTGAACAAGTGTGTGTCCATCAAACCCAGTTCAGTCCGGTTCAACTAGGTTCACCTTTGTATTGAACATTTATACATTTTAGTTTAATATTGTCACATGCGATATAAACTTTTTGAGCATTATGTGTCCGTAAGTTATACTTAAAATGGTAGTCACGACTAAGGTTTGGGCTGGGCACCCTTATCCTATGGTCGTCGCATTGGGTATGCCTAGACATGTGATGTCAGGGTACGAATGTGAGTGCTCACATGTTTGATGTGTGCATTGGCGAAGAATCTACTTTGTCGATTCCCTCATGTATTACTGCCAGATGTAGGAAGGGATAGACATGTGTCATCGACACCCTGTACCTGAGGGAACCCTGTCACTCCAAAGTGTGATCGCATTCTTTGGTTCATCAATGACTGAGACTCAAGCGAGTCAAAGCCGGTGTTCTGGGAATGCGTGAACACTTTGTGAGTGAAGGAGTTATCCAACACGGTTACCACTGTCCGATTGGGGAACACCAAGATAGAGACTGTCTGTGCATGGTCGGATCAGAATCTGGATCCAATACTGTTTTGGAAATGGTTTTGCAAAATTTATTTTACATAAAATGATACATTATTTATAGTTATTTCAAATAAAGTGTTTAATCGAGTTTTGCGGGACCCGATCAGATGCACAGACGCTCTTATATGGACATGTACTATGGATTGGGGTTTGGCAGCACATGTGTACATGCCGTAGATTCCATAATGATGGTGTTGATTAGTGGGGGGGGGTTGTATACGATAATTGTTATTATATAGGGAGTTATTTAGAATTTGCTAATTTAATTGGTTCTTTATTTAATTAATGGATTTGGTGCTAATTGTAATTATCCATTAATAATTAAATAAAGAATCTAATTAAAACTTTCCCTATTAGATTCTGCTTCTTCACCTTTGGAGCACTCTGAGTTTAAACAGAACTGCCAGACTGAGAGAGAGAGAGTCAGACTCTCACTAGGGCTCTATTAAATCTATCTAGGATTTAATTAAACCCTATTATTATAAATAAAGGACCAACACGCAAGAGGGAGGAGCGGCTCTCCACGTTTTTGGAGGAGACACTCTCTCTCCTACTTTTTTGGTTTCTCTCTCTCCCTCTTGTGATCTCTCTTCTTCTTCTTGCTTCTCTCACCTGTGTTTGAGAGTTAGGGTTTCTGAAACCCTAGATCTGTGCTGAGGAGTTTGAGGGCATCTGGGACTGGCGTGTAGAACCTTGGTAGCACCATTGGAGGTTCAGATCTGTTTGCTTGGAACGCTCGCTGGAGGAAGAACCGCTAACTATTGGAGGAGCAACACTTGAGGCTCACCAGGTTAGCAGTTCTTTATTAATTCCTTCTGTTCATTGATTATTAATATTTATGGGATGCGAAAGAAACTCGAATCAATTAATTTCCACTGCGCATTCGAGTATGGGATGGATCCCTCTTGCCATGTGATGGACTAGAGATGATTTTCTCCGTCCCTATTGTGATAATTAATTTTATGGGACACAATAGGGAAAGAGAAACCCTAATAGGGATGCACCAGGGTTCCCATGGGCGACCATGGGAAATCCTAAAATCTAATAGGGCACCCATGGGACACCATGGGATAACCCAGGGCGTGCAAAACCCTAATTTTTCTGTATATTGGTTTCCCTAGGGAACCATGGTTTTATCCCTGGACCATTGTTTGGCCAACAGTGTTTGCAAAACCATTTCCAAAACGATACTGGATCCAGATTCTGATCCGACTATGCACAGACAGTCTCTATCTTGGTGTTCCCCAATCGGGCAGTGGTGATCGTGTTGGATAACTCCTTTACTCACAAAGTATTCACGCATTCCTAGAACACCGGCTTTGACTCGCTTGAGTCTCAGTCATTGATGAACCAAAGAATGCGATCACACTTTGCAGTGACAGGGTTCCCTCAGGTACAGGGTGTCAGTGACACATGTCTATCCCTTCCTACATCTGGCAGTAATACATGAGGGAATCGACAAAGTAGATTCTTCGCCAATGCACACATCAAACATGTGAGCACTCACATTCGTACCCTGACATCACATGTCTAGGCATACCCAATGCGACGACCATATGATAAGGGTGCCCAGCCTAAACCCTAGTCGTGACTACCATTTTAAGTATAACTTACGGACACATACTGCTCAAAAAGTTTATATCGCATGTGACAATATTAAACTAAAATGTATAAATGTTCAATACAAAAGTGAACCAGGTTGAACCGGACCGAACTGGGTTTGATGGACACACACTTGTCCAACAATCTCCCACTTGTACATCAAAACCAATTCCCCATACATTTTAAACCCATGCCCTCCATGTGTTTCTCAAACACACCTGGTGACAACCCCTTTGTCAGGGCATCAGACACATTTTCAGTTGTGTCCACTTTGGAGATACTCACGTCACCCTGCTGGATAATCTCTCTGATGAGGTGATACTTTCGCTGCACGTGCTTGTTCCTCTGATGAGCCCTAGGCTCCTTAGCTTGTGCAATGGCCCCTTTGTTGTCACATAACAGGGGAATAGGGCCCTTGACAAGATCAGGGACTACCTCCAAATCTGATAGGAATTTCCTCAGCCAAACATCTTCTTTTGCTGCATCACAAGCTGCAAGGTATTCTGCTTCGGTAGTAGAATCGACTGTAGACTTGTGTTTCGCACTCCGCCACACAATGGCACCTCCACCCATTAGATATACCATCCCGGACGTGAATTTTCTATCATCCTTGTCAGTTTGGAAATCCGAATCTTTGTATCCTAATACTGACAACTGATCAGATCCAAAAACCAAGAAGTATTCC
The DNA here is from genome assembly GCF_018873765.1 of Telopea speciosissima. NCBI lineage: Eukaryota > Viridiplantae > Streptophyta > Magnoliopsida > Proteales > Proteaceae > Telopea > Telopea speciosissima. Next base: position 19,146,555 of record NC_057919.1, on the reverse strand, counting down.
TTAGTCCTTCTCAAGTACTTGAGGATATTCTTGACAGCATTCCAATGCTCGCGTCCAGGGTTAGATTGATAACGACTTACCATGCCTACTGCATAGCAAATATCCGGCCTCGTACACAACATGGCGTACATAAGACTCCCTACTGCTGAGGCATAGGGTATCCTCTTCATCTCTTCAATTTCTGTCTGAGACTGAGGACATTGATATCTGGAAAGACTGACTCTATGTCTGAAGGGAACACTTCCCCTTTTGGAGTTCTCCATACTAAATCTGGCCAGGACTTTATCTATATAGGTAGCCTGTGACAAGCCTAGCATTCTTTTCTGGAGATCTCTTACGAGTTTGATCCCAAGGATATAGTTAGCTTCACCAAGGTCTTTCATTGAAAATGTTGTGGATAACCACTGTTTTACTGATGAAAGAAAACCTACGTCGTTACCAATCAACAATATGTCATCTACGTATAAAACAAGAAAACATACTACCCTCCCACTGATCTTCTTGTAAACGCATGGTTCATCCATGTTTTGATCAAAACCAAATGATTTGATTGATTGATCAAACCTGATGTTCCAGCTCCACGGAAGCTTCTTCAGCCCCATAAATGGACCTCTGCAATTTGCACACCTTTCTTTCTTCCTCCAAGGAAGAGAACCCCTCTGGCTGTTCCATGTAGATTTCCTCTTGAAGGAACCCATTTAGAAATGCAGTCTGCACATCCATCTGCCAGATTTCATAATCAAAGTATGCGGCGATAGCCAATAAAATCCTGATGGATTTCATCATCGCTATTGGTGAAAAGGTTTCCCCATAGTCTATACCCTCTTTCTGGGTATAACCCTTTGCCACCAGTCTCGCTTTGAATCTCTCGACCTTTCCATCTGCGCCCTTCTTCCTCTTAAAGATCCATTTACATCCAATCGGCTTGACGCCAAGTGGTGGATCGACTAGAGTCCAGACCTTGTTGGAATGCATCGAATTGATTTCAGAGCGTATTGCTTCCAGCCACCTAGTGGCATCAACAACATCCTTTAGAGCCTCAGAGTATGTTATCGGATCATCATCCGATTCAACTGATACCATGTGGAATTCTTCCACTGTTTCCTCTTCGGTTAGAAGAGTAAGCCTGGTGGGTGGTCTAATAGTCCTCCCACTACATCGAGGTTCTTCAGGTGTTGGTATTTCAGTAGGTATGTCAATTGGTCTCACTTCAGGAAGTGACGTTTCTGAGCCATCTGATAGCTCCTCAATGACTACTGGTTCGGACCTCTGGGTCATCATTTCTTCCTCAAAAAATGTGACATGTTTACTTACAATGACCTTTTGGTCAACTGGGTCATAGAAATAATAGCCTATCGTGCCTTTGGGGTAGACTAAGAAATAGCATCTCAAAGTCCTGGATTCTAACTTGTCTGTCTGTTGCTTTCGCACATGTGCTATGCAACCCCATACCCTAAGGTGTTGAATATTGGGCTTTCGCCCTTTCCACAACTCAAAGGGTGTCTTGGCTACAGACTTAGATGGAACCCTATTCAAGATATATATCGCCGTCTTTAAAGCGTACCCCCAGAAAGAAAGAGGCAGCTCACTATAAGTGAGCATCGTCCGGACCATATCCAATAGGGTCCGATTGCGTCGTTCGGATACACCATTTTGTTGTGGCGTGCTTGGATTAGTTAGCTGACTAACTATCCCTAGGGATATGAGATGATCTTTAAACTCATCCGATAGATACTCCCCTCCGCGATCTGATCGTAAGGATTTGACGCGTTTATCGAGCTGTCTTTCGACCTCAGTTTGGAATTCTTTGAATTTATCAAAGGCTTCCGATTTCCTATGCATCAAGTATATGGAACCATATCTTGAGTAATCATCAGTGAATGTTATAAAGTACTCATACCCATATATTGCTTGTATGTTTATGGGTCCACACACGTCAGTATGTATCAACTCCAACAGATCTGTGGCTCTAGCACCTTTATTCCTAAAGGGTTTCCTGGTCATTTTGCCCTGAAGGCATGACTCACAGGTGGAGAATGGTTCTACCCTCAAACTCTCTAAGGGCCCATCCCTCACCAATCTACTGATTCGGTCCAAATTAATATGACCTAATCTTAGATGCCATATATATGTTGAGTTCACTGGAGCTGCTTTCCGTTTCAAATAAACATTTGAAACAACATTCGTTCTAATAGGGCAATCTAGAAAATACAAACCACTTTGCATATATCTGGATGCCACAAAGGAATTATTAAAACGAATAATCAATTTAGAATTAAAGGAAAAACTATATCCGTCCAAAACGAGTTTTGAAACTAAAATTATCTTCCTCTTGAAAGAGGGTACATAATAGCAATCCTTTAAAACTAAACTAGTAGAACTAAAATTTAAAATAAAAGTTCCCACAACCAACGCCATGGTCTTAGCTCCAGTCCCCATCCGAAGACGCACTTCATTTCTTTCCAGGTTCCTTGTCTTCTTGAACCCCTGCAAATCATTGCAAATGTGAACAGTGGATCCACTGTCCACCAACCAAGAATTGGTCGGTTCAAAAGACAAATTAGACTCATAAAGAACGTGAACATCACATGTACCTTCTTTAGCAGCCTCTGTTTCATCCGGCTTCTTGTCTTTCAAAGTTGCCAGGTAAGCACAACAGTTTCTTTTTCAGTGACCCTCCTTCTTGCAATAGAAACACTTGCCTTTGCCTTTATTGCCAGACTTCTCACCCTTGGCTTTCAGGGTCTTGCCCTTACTTCCCTTTTTCTTCTTCTTCCCATTTGAAGAAGACTTTGCCTCAGTTGCATTGACCTCAGCCTCGTCCTTTTTCAATGACGCTTCAGCCTCTACCAGTGCATTAGCAAGCTCAGTGAGCTCCATCTCCTTCTCGGACATCTTGTAGGACATCCTAAAAGGTGCGTAGGCAGAAGTGAGTGACGCTAAGATCACATCAGTCTTGTATCGCAGGCTGAAATCAGTTCCCATGGATTCCAATTTTTCAAACAGATTGATCATTTTCATTACATGATCCATCACCGAGTCCCCTGACATCTTGGAGTTATGGATTTGACTCATGCATCAGAATGTGCTTGTGTCAACTACCTGTTGAACAATTCAGCAAGCTTACCCATTTTACCCCCAGCAGTGCGTAAATCCTTGACTGAGTCTACAACTGACTTTTCCAACGATCCTAGGATATAGAGTGATGCCTTGGAATCCCTCATGAGGAACTCTTGCATCTCTTTATTTGCCTCAAAATTGTTCGGGTCGAGTTGAGGAGGAACTTGTTCATCTAGAAGCGTGTGCGATCCTTCAAGACGATCGGGAGCAACTTAATGCTGCGGTACCAATCGACATAGTTTGTACCATTAAGTTTGTATTCGCTAATGAGTGTTAACAGGTTGGAATTAACGGCAGCCATCGTATATTAATCTACATATGCACAAGTAAATAACCACATGTTAATTAATGACCATTGAAAATAATAAATTGAGCACACACACATCAATGGTCTTTCATGATTTGGGTTTCCCTCATAACCCAAAAGATGAATTGGATACCTACAACCCTTGCATGCATAACTTACTCTGTCGGGAGTCATTATACACACCATGGTAGTGTGGACTAAGCTGTCCGCCTCATGGGCTTCCAATATTTTCGGCCACCTGGGTGTCATGTCCAGATCCTGTCGGCTGACATACACCCAAGTTATGTACTTACCTATTGCATTAGTTAGAATCATGGAATCATGAAAGATGGCCCACTGTCGCAGTGCCCTCTCACTATCCATACCCTAACCTATCTAGATAGAGGTAAATATAGATAAATGTGTGACAGAGGTACTGGCAATGTCCTGTCGGCTTATGCGGGGTCATGTCACACACTTTCTACATTTATCTTCAATAGGAAACCATGGACATGTCTACCGATTAAGACTAATCCATATCATACATGTATTGTGAATAAAGAGGGATTTATCAACTCTCACATATCATGGATAGATTTAAACATTTATAATTAATCAACATTAATTAAAAGTGATTATGGGATGGCGGCATTTTTATCAGAAGCAATTAAAGAACCCTCCCAATAAAAATAAAACTAATAATTTTGGGTGCATTTATCATGCCATGGATGCCACGCCTCGATCATCTCCTTCGCCCGATCACGTCTTCAAAGTAGGTGACTTGCATCTCCATAAGCTTTGAGCGCCACATGTGCATCATCATCAACATGCCCTGGGAGTCCTAACTCCTCTAAAATTATAATGAAAACCTAGGAAAAATTCTATACACTTTCCTTTCCAAAATAATAAAGAAAACCCCGCATGAAGAAACCAACCCACCATTTGGGCTGCCCATGGGGTGGAGTACATTTGTTTATAAAAAAGATAGGGGGAAAGAGAGAAAGAGAGAGAAGCATCACATCCACCCATAACCCCATGTATCACATACATAAATAATCCATCAATTTATTAGAATCTCATTCCCATAATCACATCATAATATAATTCCATGCATGGGCATTAAAGCAAGTAAATCAAAAATTAAAACATGGATTCCTTCAATTATTGAACCACCACATCGCATGTGATAACATGTATCCAAGCCCATAAAATTAAAATCGCATTTTAATTGCAAGTGGGTGAAGAGAGAATCTCTTCACCCATCATCATCCTCCAAAAACAAAACAAAATAATAAAATTCTGTTTTGAAAAAATAATGTTTATTTATTTATTTATTGTTAAACTGGAGGGAAAACAAGGGGCTGCATGTAGCCTACTGGCGCAGGCTGCAGGCACTCCCTGCGCAGCCCATAGGCACAAGGCCCACGGACAGCAGCCTTGGGTTGCAGGCCGTAGGCCTGCTGCTCGTAGGCTAAAGCCCATGGACAGCAGCCTGCAGGCCCGCAGCCCGCAAGGGGATGCGCACAAGGGTAGGTTCATGGGGGAAGGCGTGCGCAGAGGCTTGACAGCGTGAGCTCCCCCCCCCCCGCGCATATAGAATATGATTAAAACATTTTAAAATAAAAAATTAGTAATCACAACCTAATTGGATACATGCTTCAATAATTGGAATAAATAAAACAAATCAAATCCATCATCACATGGGTAGGTTGTTACACTAACAACCTTGTAACTACCCATGTGCACATGGGAAGGTTGTTACAACAACCATATTCTAACCACCAATGTGCCAACTTGCATCTCACTCATGATAATTATATTAAACTATTAGTTATCTAATATTCATGGGTGGGAAAGGTGGCTCTGATACCACACTTTTGGCCAAACAACGGTCCAGGGATAAAACCATGGTTCCCTAGGAAAACCAATATACATAAAAATTAGGGTTTTGCACGCCCTGGGTTATCCCATGGTGTCCCATGGGTGCCCTATTAGATTTTAGGGTTTCCCATGGTCGCCCATGGGAACCCTGGTGCATCCCTATTAGGGTTTCTCTTTCCCTATTGTGTCCCATAAAATTAATTATCATAATAGGGATGGAGAAAATCATCTCCAGTCCATCACATGGCAAGAGGGATCCATCCCATACTCGAATGCGCAATGGAAATTAATCGATTCGAGTTTTTTTCGCATCCCATAAATATTAATAATCAATGAACAGAAGGAATTAATAAAGAACTGCTAACCTGGTGAGCCTCAAGTGTTGCTCCTCCAATAGACAGTGGTTATTCCTCCAGGGAGCGCTCCAAGCAAACAGATCTGAACCTCCAATGGTGCTACCAAGGTTCTACACGCCAGTCCCAGATGCCCTCAAACTCCTCAGCACAGATCTAGGGTTTCACAAACCCTAACTCTCAAACACAGGTGAGAGAAGCAAGAAGAAGAAGAGAGATCACAAGAGGGAGAGAGAGAAACCAAAAACGTAGGAGAGAGAGTGTCTGCTCCAAAACCATGGACAGCTGCTCCTCCCTCCTGCGTGTTGGTCCCTTATTTATAATAATAGGGTTTAATTAAATCCTAGATAGATTTAATAGAGCCCTAGTGAGAGTCGACTCTCTCTCTCTCGATTTAGCGATTCTGTTTAAACTCGAGTGCTCCAAAGGTAAAGAAGCAGAATCTAATAGGAAAAGTTTTAATTAGATTCTTTATTTAATTATTAATGGATAATTATAATTAGCATCAAATCCATTAATTAAATAAAGAACCAATTCAATTAGCAAATTCCAAATAACTCCCTATATGATAACAATTATCATATACAACCCCCCACTAATCAACACCATCATTATGGAATCTAGGGCATGTACACATGTACTGCCAAACTCCAATCCATAGTACATGTCTATATAAGAGCGTCGTGCATCGATCGGGTCATAAAAACTCGATTAAACACTTTATTTGAAATAACTATAAATAATGTATCATTTTATGTAAAATAAATTTTGCAAAACCATTTCCAAAACGGTACTGGATTCAGATTATGATCCGACCATGCATAGACAGTCTCTATCTTGGTGTTCCCCAATCGGGCAGTGGTGACCGTGTTGGATAACTCCTTCACTCACAAAGTGTTAACGCATTCCCAGAACACCGGCTTTGACTCGCTTGAGTCTCAGTCATTGATGAACCAAAGAATGCGATCACACTTTGCAATAACTTCTGTAGATGGACTATTGGACATTGACATCCCTTCCTGTATACTCAATGCCCCATTTCCTTGAACATGTGGTGGATTCCCTTCCACCTGCTGATGATTTTCACTTTTTTCACTTGTACTAACGTCTTTAGCCTCAACGTGTACCTTTGATTTACCATTATTGTTGTGTGTCTTGGCCCTTTTATGGCGCTTTTGCCTCCATCCCTCATCTAGATTATTGGCTTCCATTGGTGGAACCATTTCAGTACTAGGCGAAGAACTTGCAATTCGAACAAGAACACAATTGTCATCCCGGTGCCCGAACACCTTGCATCTGGTGCAGACATGTGGTTTCCAGTCATATTCAACTGGTTGCAAAATACGTTTTCCATTTCGGAGTTTGATTGGAATAACCTCCGGTAATCCCCCTGAAGCGGACATCATGACGCAAAGTCTCGCAAAGGAAAGTCTTTCACGATTCGCTGTAGTAATATCGCTGAACATAGGCTTCCCAATTATATAGTTTTATTTTTGTTCTTGGGATTTCTATAGATGAATGAAGAATCTCATATGCATATTAAATATATGGAAAATAGAGTGTGGAGTGTCCGGATCCTCCCCAATGCCTCTCCGATAATCTTCTCCAAGTGCCACGTTTCATATCAATTCACTTACCTTTTTCCCTCTTTTTTTATTTTTTATTTTTTATTTTTTTTATTTTTATATTGATGAAAGTGTAATCACACAATCCACACACCAATCCCAAAAGATTAACTGACTTTTAGGACCGTGGAATGGCTGATATACACAACACACGCCACACTCACACACCCGATGTGGGACCAAACCCACACACCCCTTTTTTTTTTTTTTTTTATGAAAGTGTAATCACACAAACCACACTCCAATCCCAAAAGGTTAATTGACTTTTAGAACCGTGGAATGGTGGATATACACAACACACGCTGCACTCACACACCCGATGTGGGACCAAACCCACACACCCCTGTAGACACTGAATTTTGTCACCCCCCGGCGATGATGACAACAGGACACGGACAGACATCGGTATCTCTCTCAAGAAGGACTCTTGTCCCTACATATAAACCAAATCACCCTTATATCCCTAAAATGACTTATAAGACCCTTTTATCAAATGTTGAAGGAGGTACTGCTCACCCTCCCCCACCACGGTGGTCCCGCTAGCCGGTTAGCAGGCCGTGGGGGTCTAGGGGGGCAGCCAGCCCCCCTGCGGGGGGTGTAAGGGGGCAGAGCCCCTCGACAGGAAATTTCCTGAAGAGTCAGAAGGGAGCCAAAAACCCAAAAAATAAGGAAAAATGGCACTGCGCTCCCACGGCACCGTGGGGATGTGTATCGGATTTTCACGGCACCATGAGGGGGTGTGACATCAGCTTGCTGACGTCGCCCACGGCGCCGTGGAGGACTTATCTAGCCAGGAGAGAGAGGGGACCCCTCCCTATAAATAGGAGGGTCTCCCCCCTCATTTCTGAAGCTTTTCTCGGGTAAGGAGACCCCCCAGGGCTCGTTTTGCCCCCTTTTCACCCTTTTTTCCTCCGTCTTTCCCTCTTGAGCATGTGAGTGAATGGAGTTCTTTGACTTGGGTAGATCCTTCGATTACCCATCCAAGCATAGAGCGATTCTGCTCTTGGGTATTGTTATCCCGTCAGTGTACGGATAACGAAAAACCCCCTTCACAGCCGTTATTCTGTCTGTATACAGATAACGAGAATCTCTTATATAGTCGTTACTCTGCTCGAAGTCTGAGTGACAAAACTCATCTCATATAGCCTCATTCTGTCCAACAAGAGAGAGACAAGCCGATCGTCCGTCTCCACCTGAGCCGTGGGACATCACATATTTTGCCCTCAGTATGTTTTCATTTATTTCTTGCATTTCTAGACAGGTATCCGTCTCTTTCCCCTCTCATTATTTTTGGCATAATGTAGACAATTAAAGTAACTCGTTTTAGTGTACATAGTAAATGATTTTTCTTTCTTTGTCATGATTAGTGCATCATAACTTAGCCTTACATGTTAGTATAGGATATATTATTAAGGGAGAATATTCAAAAACCAGCATCTAGTAGAAAGACCGGTTTATCCGGGCGAGGTGGGTGCCTAACACCTTCCCACCCGCGTCACCTGACTACTTACCTTGAATCTCTGACCAGACCATATGGAATCAAGTAGCCCTTTCCGCTAACCCCGAATGGGGCTACACCCATTGGGTCCTAGGCCCTAATCCTAGGTGGCGACTCCATTTCTTTATAAAGCAGGATCCCAATCCCCATGATGATATATCTGAACGATACACCGTTATTCATCGAAGCTAATCTTTGTCACTATAAGGCTGAGGAACCCTCGTCCCGAGGACCACGGTACTTACAACCCCTTATTTTATTTTATTTTTTTATGAAAGTGTAATCACACAAACCACACACCAATCCCAAAAGGTTAACCGACTTTTAAGACCGTGGAATGGCAAATCTACACAACACACGCTACACTCACACACCCGATGTGGGACTAAACCCACACGGTATTATGTCATCTTATTACCGAAAAAAAAGAAGGCATTATGGCATCTTTAGCGATTTGTAGCGGTATCGCCATGGTTTGAAATATCGGTATCATAGCGCTTGTATCGGGGCAATATGTAACGTTTCGATTGTGGCCGATCTCGATATTGTGCCGATATCGTATCAGTGACACGGTACGGACAAGGGGTAAATAGTCAAATATGCTTTTTTAAAGGAAAATTAGGGGCAATTTTGTCAGGTACGACCGATCCTTGTCGGTACCATAGTGGTATCATATTGATTTTGCAAGTGAGCGATACCTGATCCAATACCATGCACCAAAACCAAATTTTAGTAATCAATATCAGTTAGGATTACCCCTGTTTCCTTAAAAAAGTTAAATTTTTTTTTTTTTTTTTTTTTTTTTTTTTTTTTTTTTTTTTTTTTTTTTTTTTTTTTTTAATTTTTTTTTTTTTTTTTTTTTTTTTTTTTTTTTTTTGGGTGGGTGTATGATGGCCAACTCACGGTCATAAACCAATATTACAATACAATAATATCAGTGCGAAAGATAAAGGAATATTACATTTCCAACGATCATAAAATAAGCGGAAGCGTTTCACTGATGAGTTACCTCATGTTCACACGGCTAAGTGGATACATAAATAGTTTGGATAGATATCCCGAATGACCATAGCATAACTACCCCAAAACAAGTATAATAATAAATATTTATACAAGGCACTTGGCCCCAAAAAAAAACAAAAGAAGGGAACAAGTCCCAAGTATCAATACAGCCCGTAGGCACAATCATCATGGGCAACCATCGCCATGATCCTCAGTCACGGTCTCTGGCTCCACAGTAATCATCTGCATCAAAATCTAAAAAGAATGTGTACACGGAGGTTAGCTCCACCGAGCTAGTGAGAGAGAAAAGGGGATGCACAATCACACAATCACAAATAGTCCATGGTGCATGCTATTATTAATTCATTTACCACCTAACACACAATGCTAAGTCAATGGGTATATGCTACTGCAATAACTGGGAAGACATTGTGGATCCTTCCATTCTCACCACAATGCAACCTCAATTATTACTATGGAGCCCGCGCCGTCGTAGTCATCACCACCCGGAGCGGACCCGATAACCATTACTACCCTGGCACGGCCTCTCTAACTCTCCACGGCGCGGGTGCTCGGCTACCCAACACCTAAACCCCTGTTGGTAAGGGTCGTAGCATAGGGAGGCTGAGCCATTTACCACCTAACACACAATGCTAAGTCAATGGGTATATGCTACTGCAATAACTCGGGAAGACATTGTGGATCCTTCCATTCTCACCACAATGCAACCTCAATTATTACTATGGAGCCCGCGCCGGTCGTAGTCATCACCACCCGAGAGCGGACCCGATAACCATTACTACCCCTGGCCTGGCCTCTCTAACTCTCCACAGGCGGCGGTGCTGCGGCTACCCAACACCTAAACCCCTGTTGGTAAGGGTCGTAGCATAGGGAACCGAGCCTAACCACGGATATACTACATGAATCCTATCGTGTTGAGAGGTACATCCGGGTGTGTCAACGTCCCATTCCATCTAACACCGGGTACCGGCACAACACGGCGCATCTGACGACAAGAATGAGATGCAATATACAATTCCACGTAATTCGGGGTTCGGTGCCGATACTTCCGCACCGGAACCCAACACAAATCCATATCATCCAAATCATCATCATCGAATAAGAATAAATGCAAATATGCAATCATGCTTGAATGATAATGTCACAATATAATTCATAAATGCATGAATAAGCAATAGTAAACAAGCTCAAACAGTCACCCAAACCCACTCACCAATTACTTCAAATGGAGTTTGTATAAGCGCAACGATTCCCGCTCAAAATCACCCCATTGCACATATGTTGGCGCCTATGGAAGTGAATAAGAGTGTGAGAGAGTGTAGGGGAGGCCTCATAGAGAAACCTCACCGTTTACATAAGTTATAAGCCTTAAAACGCATCGGAGGCAACGTCGGACTCGGCGAGCTGCCTCAGGCCTTGCCTCCGACCTTCCTGCGAGGCTCGGGACACATCGGAGGCAAACATCGGACTCACGCGATCTTGCCTCCGATGCAACCCAAGTGTGATTTCAAGGTCTTTAAAAGCCCGGGGTTGTCCCATTTGGTTCTCTAAGCCTCAAGGGACTAGGGAGGGGTGTCTTGGAGTCTATTTGGGTCTTAGAAACACCCAACATTCAAAGATTTAAGGGGTTTAAAGGATCAAAAGCTCAAAAATCCAGATTTGGGGTTTTCTTTGGTGGTTGAAGCTTTAGAATCAAATAGATTCAGCAAGAGGTCAAAATAGAGGTCTTTATAGGATTGTAATGAAAATGGGATAGCATCCTACAAGGGAAACTACACATGGCTCGAGCTAACCCTTTGGGTTTCCAAAAAGAAATCCCCATCTTGGGGCTGCAACCAACGAACCACCCAAGCTCAAGCGAGCAAGGGGAAGAGAGAAAAATGGGGGAAAAGGGCACTTGGCTTACCTGGTTTGAGGTACACACGAGGTGCCCTCTTTAAAGCTCCAAACCCGGCACCGTTTCCTTCTTCTTCTTCCCTTCCTTCTCCTCCTTCTCCTCCTTCTCCTCTCTCTTCAAAGCTCTCCTCTCCTTTCACGATTAGGTTAGGAAAGAGAAAGAAAAAAGAAAGACTAAGGAATAGTCTTACCCCTCTCTCTCATATAGACTTCACATTTATTGGCCTATTTGGATAAGGCCTCATAAGTGTAACCTAGGGTCTATTTGGGTAGGGTCAAACATGGCGGGGCACCAATAGCACCTTAGCCACGGGTCTCACCCACAAGGGTCCTTGTTAGCGGCATTGGATGCAGGGGTCGGAGGCAGCCGGTAACCTTGCCTCCGTCGAGTAGGAAGGTGGTTCCCACCATAAGAGGTCGGGCCTTTGGACCACACTTGAGGGCTTTGAGAGGCGATAAGCACACAACAAAATTTGGTCAACTACTTACCCGACACGTCAAGGTGCAACCTCCGTGGTCCCGACTAGTTTCCACGAGGCAACCTCGTACTATGGTCAATATAGTGGGTTTGACCACCGGTGAGAACAACTCACCGGCATACGTGGCGATGATAACTACACGTCACGGGAAAGAATTAATAATTAATTATACTCCAGGGTGCGGGTATAACATTCTCCCCACCTTACAAGAAATTTCGTCCCCGAAATTTGAGGCGACTAGGGTCTCAAGTGATAAGGGTTGTTGGATAACAACATCCCAAGTCACCCACATCTTAAACTAAGTCAAAGGTCGGGTCAAGATGAGGCGGTGCCTACATGTCACGACAAGTCGGGTTCCACAATTCTCTTTTCCTTACAGGTCACATTACCACCGGGTGTGGTTCACAATAACCCTAGGAAAACGGGGTTCCAACTACTAAGTTAAGTCTCAAGGAACAAAGGTTCCCTAGATCTTCCGGATCGGGTGATACCACTCTAGCCTTCGTACTCTGGTCATTCTTGGGTTACGAGGATTTAACTGTCCATGACCCAACATAGGGTTCACATTAAGAAGGCTTTCACATCAGGTTGTCTCATTACCTAACCCAACTTTAGAATGATTTGGAATATTGATGGAATCTCCTATTGTTCACTCGATGCGGAGGAACGCATTTGGTGATCCATTACCCCATTCATATCTGTCGTTGGAGAAGGTTTGTTACATCCTTCGATTTTAGCTTTCACAACCTTTAAACCTATAACACGTTATCCCACAGGAAAGAGTCCACATCGGTCCTCTTTCGAAGAACCAACAACCTTTACTAGCTTTTGTCCAAGTCAACTCTTCAAGCGAGTCTCCATAATTTAACCTATCCGGTCATTAAATTCATTATTCATTACCCTAAGGTTTGGTCAACCAAGGTCGGGGCTCCACTAGTTTCACGGCAAGGTCGAGGTAAGTCATACTTGTAGTACCGGAGAATCACTCGTCACACAAGTCCAAGGTTCTAAGGGATATCTATATATATTTATCACACCAATATGTAGGCATAGATTCAATAATTACATTCAAATCCCTATGGACATATCTGTCATCTAGGTCAATCCACAAGAACAAGAAGTTCTCGGTGCGGTTCGCTAAGTCCTTTCTTTGGAAAGTCGAATCACGGTGTAGGACTTTCTCTATGAGTCTAAACAAGGTTTGGATGGACCAAGTAAAGTCCAAATAGAGTCATCACTAGCTTGAGGTGTTATGAGTGACTTCCAAATACACGTGACCTTCATGGCTTACTCAAATAAACAGCCCAAACCAGCCTATTACTTTCCTTTCCTAGTACCTACCCACGAGGTTTAGATTCTCGCACCCCCTTAAGGGTCTCTACCCGCATAGATTTAGGTTTCCCTATCCATAAGGTTTGAGTCCTTACATTCATAGGGTCTAAGGATCTTCATCCTCAAAGGTAACTCTTCTCCTTTATGTAAGAGAGGAGTCACCGATTACCAATGCACTGTAGTTCTTATTAGCGGCCGTCGGATACAAGTCCTAACCTCTTTCAATTTAAGGTATTAACTAGACTCATGTGGTCCCCACAAATGGGTCACACACAGGGTGTCCGATCTAGGGTATAGGCACAAGATCATCACATATAGGTGTGGTCAAAGGTCTCCAAAATAGGCTCAAAATCTTAAAAGAAATCGGGTGGACTCACAGCGGCGTCGGCCTCAGGTGCGTTCGTGGCTCCTCCGTGAAAATAGGTAGAGCGGATTAACGGGCGGATGTGGAATGCAAATCCGTTCATTCGTCCGGTCTCGAAGTCTCAAAGCGAGAGAGAGTTGAAGTCAAGCGGATCTACGGATGGAGCATGAGTGTGGATCCGTTCGTTGATCTACGATTTTAAAATGATAATTTCGAGTTTTGTGCGGAGCGGATTCACAACAAGTGGATCCGTTCGTTCGTTTGTTCGTAGAATTTTAACAAAAGCAGAGCCACGAGTTTTAAAACTCATTTTTGGCTCCAAAGAAAAGGACATAACCGCGAGGAGAAAACTCTCAGGGACTTTCGTTCAAGCTCCCCTTAGGTGGTTTTCTTGTAATCTTAAGCCTCAAGGTTCAACTCTTAGTTGTTCAAGATATGGCTTTCTTCTCATTCCTACTTTCTCTTTCTTGGATTTGGGATGAATCATCTCAAGTTGTGATCATGTCTTGATTTTGCTTGTAATCCCATGGCCATGTACACCAAGTTCATGCCAAAATCGATTGGTCGAAACTAGGGTTTTAGATGTAAATCAAGTCCTATTTGATCGATGGCACTAAGTTGTTGGATCTTTGTTTGATTATTGCATCTTTTATAAATTTTCAAGTCTTTGCAAACATTTTAGAGATTGTTGCTATGTTTGTCAAGTCTAGTTGAATTTTACTAGGATTATGTTCGAGTTTTGATTGTGGTAAAGTTATCAATTCACAATATTTTGGAAAACTCTCCAAGTTCAAATCTAATTCTTTTACATGCCATAAAATCTCATAGAAAATTATCACATTGTCTTATCTTCAAACATATTTCCTTGTATACATGATTGTTGATAAAATCCTTAGAATCTTTCCTCTTCTCTTTTGCCATATTTGATTCGGTCTTACTAGATAGGGCTTAGCTTACATTCTACGAGTTGTCACAAATCATATTTACTTGTTTCCCAAGATTCAAACTTTCAACCACAAAATCTGAAAAAATTTCTTTGAAGTTCAAGGCATGCTCCATGATTGAATAAACCCATTTCTTGCTTGAACCCACTGTTTTGTATAAAATATTACTTTTTAGGCATAATATGGCCATTAACCTCTATCATGTATGATTGCATTCACATAGTGGCCATGCCTTTCCTTTTTCTCCAACTTCTTAGATCACAATTTGCTAAAAAATCAAAAATTTCTAGCCTAAGAATCCTGCTGTAACTTAATTGCCTTGGGAAAAGAATCAAAGGCTAGGTTTTAAACCCCATAACCTTACATTGATCATCTACTTAGGCCTTAGCATTCAAGGTATTAATTTGCTATCTACTTGGCTTTTGGCTGCAGGTTAAAACAATCAATGGCTCCAAGAACACAACGTGCATGCGTTGAACAAATTGCACCAACTGTCCTAGATCCACTATGGTTCCAAAAGATAGAGGACCAAGAGCTTTATCGAGACTACTTCCGCTTCAGAAATATAATGGAAGGGCGGGATGTAGTGTTGGATGATCTCAAGCTTACAAGGTGGGGCAGAGATTTGAGGCATTGGGGTGGACCAACATTCTCAACCTTCTTGAACCATACTACCCAAAACTCATCAGGCATTTCTATGCAAATCTGAACACCGAGAACCCGGGCACACAAAACTATCGGGTTGTTTCATATGTAAAGGGGGTTCCTATAGCCTTCACTGCAACACAGTTGGTCGGCGTTATCAACATGTCCATTGGAGGAGCAAAGACCTATTGTTCACCTAGAAGGAATCCCTATACCTTCATCGGGTGGGAGGTATTGACATTCGGCGACCATAAGGCGGTTGAACCTGCGAGTGGTGGATGGCTTCGATGAGGTCACGAAGCAACTCTTCGACCGGACTCGGCGCCTAGAGGGTATCGAGAGAGGGTAGATGACATCAACACCTTTCTTGGTCGCGATGGTGGCGGTGGTGCAAATGACTATCCCAACTTTCTCTCAACAAATTGAAGTTATCCGGATCGAGTTCTTCTAGTTCTTGTCTTAGGATGAACAAGCTGGGAACTTTTAGAAATGGTAGACTTGTATATTTAATGCGAGATAACCAGAATCAAATGTTTGAATTGGAACAAATGGGGTCTTGCATTACGAGTTGGGAAAGGCACGAGTTATGCCAAGCAGAGAATCGAACAATTATAGTGTTTAGATTGGTATCTTTTGATTGAGCAGGATGGAGTCATATGTTTTTGTTGGAATGGATGAAGTCATGAATGTTGAAATGGGAAGGATATGATTGCCTCCCAAGAAGATTTGGAACAATTAGATATTTGTAATTAATCTTATATATATCTCTATGTATTTACTTAATTCTTTCTTGTTTAATTCATTGTTGATAAATGTGGGTGATTATAATTGATTCATTATTATTTATGAATTTTAACATATAGTTGCCCATTTATGACCTACTTAAGACTCAACCAAACAATTACATAGTTGTAGCTTAACAGCCTATGGTTCAAGTCCTAAGTTTCATTACCTATTATCTTCTAAGTCCTTGTTTCACCACAATCGAGTCTTCTCCTATGTCGCACACAATCATTTATGTTCTTGAAGATTTTTAGTTTAGAACCTAATTGTGGAGAGTAAATCAAGAGTCCATGAAGGCGTGGTCGGTGCGAGCATCATTGCTCCGATACCATGTTGTCACACCCTATCCCACAAGGGATAGAATACAATATCGAGGGTATGATTGGGGTGACACGCGTCATCCCACCTCACCGCCGGATCTCGTCAGATGGCCAACTCACGATCATAAACCAATATTACAATACAATAATATCAGTCACGAAAGATAAAGGAATATTACATTTCCAACGATCATAAAATAAGCGGAGCGTTCTGATGAATTACCTCATGTTCACGGCTAAGTGATACATAAATAGTTTGGATGGATATCCGAATGACCATAGCATAACTACCCCAAAACAAGTATAATAATAAATATTTATACAAGGCACGTGGCCCCAAAAAAAAAAAAAAAGAGGGAACAAGTCCCAAGTATCAATACGGCCGTAGGCACAATCATCATGGGCAACCATCGCCATGATCCTCGATCCACGGTCTCTGGCTCCCACGGTAATCATACGCATCAAAATCTAAAAAGAATGTGTACACGGGGTTAGCTCCACCGAGCTAGTGAGAGAGAAAAGGGGATGCACAATCACACAATCACAAATAGTCCATGGTGCATGCTATTATTAATTCATTTACCACCTAACACACAATGCTAAGTCAATGGGTATATGCTACTGCAATAACTCGGGAAGACATTGTGGATCCTTCCATTCTCACCACAATGCAACCTCAATTATTACTATGGAGCCGCGCCGTCGTAGTCATCACCACCCGGAGCGGACCCGATAACCATTACTACCCCTGGCACTGGCCTCTCTAACTCTCCACGAGGCGGCGGTGCTCTGGCTACCCAACACCTAAACCCCTGTTGGTAAGGGTCGTAGCATAGGGAGCGAGCCATTTACCACCTAACACACAATGCTAAGTCAATGGGTATATGCTACTGCAATAACTCGGGAAGACATTGTGGATCCTTCCATTCTCACCACAATGCAACCTCAATTATTACTATGGAGCCGCGCGTCGTAGTCATCACCACCCGGAGGCGGACCCGATAACCATTACTACCCCTGGCTGGCCTCTCTAACTCTCCACGGCGCGGAGTGCTGCGCTACCCAACACCTAAACCCCTGTTGTGGTAAGGGTCGTAGCATAGGGAGCAGAGCTAACCACGGATATACTACATGAATCCTATCGTGTTGAGAGGTACATCCGGGTGTGTCAACGTCCCATTCCATCTAACACCGGGTACCGGCACAACACGGCGCATCGACAAGAATGAGATGCAATATACAATTCCACGTAATCGGGGTTCGGTGCAGTACTTCCGCACGGTAACTAACACAAATCCATATCATCCAAATCATCATCATCGAATAAGAATAAATGCAAATATGCAATCATGCTTGAATGATAATGTCACAATATAATTCATAAATGCATGAATAAGCAATAGTAAACAAGCTCAAGCAGTCACCCAAACCCACTCACCAATTACTTCAAATGGAGTTTGTATAAGCGCAACGATTCCTCAAAAATCACCCCATTGCACATATGTTGGCGCCTATGGAAGTGAATAAGAGTGTGAGAGAGTGTAGGGGAGGCCTCATAGAGAAACCCCACCGTTTACATAAGTTATAAGCCTTAAAAGCGCATCGGAGGCAACGTCGGACTCGGCGGGCTGCCTCCGAGCCTTGCCTCCGACCTTCCTGCGAGGCTCGGGACACATCGGAGGCAAACATCGGACTCACGCGATCTTGCCTCCGATGCAACCCAAGTGTGATTTCAAGGTCTTTAAAAGCCGGGTTGTCCCATTTGGTTCTCTAAGCCTCAAGGGACTAGGGAGGGGTGTCTTGGAGTCTATTTGGGTCTTAGAAACACCCAACATTCAAAGATTTAAGGGGTTTAAAGGATCAAAAGCTCAAAAATCCAGATTTGGGGTTTTCTTTGGTGGTTGAAGCTTTAGAATCAAATAGATTCAGCAAGAGGTCAAAATAGAGGTCTTTATAGGATTGTAATGAAAATGGGATAGCATCCTACAAGGGAAACTACACATGGCTCGAGCTAACCCTTTGGGTTTCCAAAAGAAATCCCCATCTTGGGGCTGCAACCAACGAACCACCCAAGCTCAAGCGAGCAAGGGGAAGAGAGAAAAATGGGGGAAAAGGGCACTTGGCTTACGGTTTGAGGTACACACGAGGTGCCCTCTTTAAAGCTCCAAACCCGGCACCGTTTCCTTCTTCTTCTTCCCTTCCTTCTCCTCCTTCTCCTCCTCTCTTCAAAGCTCTCCTCTCCTTTCACGATTAGGTTAGGAAGAGAAAGAAAAAGAAAGACTAAGGAATAGTCTTACCCCTCTCTCTCATATAGACTTCACATTTATTGGCCTATTTGGATAAGGCCTCATAAGTGTAACCTAGGGTCTATTTGGGTAGGGTCAAACATGGCGGGGCACCAATAGCACCTTAGCCACGGGGTCTCACCCACAAGGGTCCTTGTTAGCGGCATTGGATGCGGGGTCGGAGGCGCCGATAACCTTGCCTCCGATGCGAGTAGGAAGGTGGTTCCCACCATAAGAGGTCAGGGCCTTTGGACCACACTTCGAGGGCTTTGAGAGGGCAATAAGCACACAACAAAATTTGGTCAACTACTTACCCCTGACACGTCAAGGTGCAACCTCCGTGGTCCCGACTAGTTTCCACAGGCAACCCCGTACTATGGTCAATATAGTAGGTTTGACCACGGTGAGAACAACTCACGGCATACGTGGCGTGATAACTACGTCCACGGGAAAGAATTAATAATTAATTATACTCTGGGAGTGCGGTATAACACCATCCTTGTCCCTTCTCCTCCTCCTCCTTATTCTCCTTCTTCTTCCGCTCAAGAAATAATCGGCCCTCCTCTCTTGCTCGATCTTGAAGTCCTTGACTCCGCTCCGGATGGTTTGATCGGTCAAGGATCGAAACCCAAGCCCTATCAAATGCAAGTGATAAAAGCAATGATATATTCCATCAACAACAACTATTTTATTCTCAGAATCGATTCCAACGGCGAGATAAATCTAGAACCTGGTTTTGATGTGGCTCTTTCAACAGGCAAGCTTACGGCAAGGGCGACTCTTGGGTTGTAATCGCTCAAGGAAAAGACACACATACCCCAAATATTAGAGAGAACGAGAGAGGAAAGAGAGAAATTGATTGGGTTCCAGCTTCTACCTCAAACCAGCAAGTAGGGGAACTACAGAGATTAGGGAAGAGAAACTGTATGCAACCAAATTTTTATTCCAAAATCCAACTCTCAATCGTTGGGAACAGACAAGTATATAAAGGGAAAACAACTCCTAATCTTAATCCTATTTTGAAACTGGATCTCATTGGGATCTCATGAATTCAGGTTTATTAGTGACTGGATTTTATTGATGGGGTTGGGAATTCTTGACTGCTAACCTTCTTTTCTATTCCACTACCTCTTCCTCCTCTTAAACATCTTTCGCCTTTCAATTTTAGAAGAATCTTGCTTGTAAGAGCTCTAGCTCTTATATTTTTTAGGGTTTTCAGTTATTTCAAATTCGAATTTGGGAATAAGAGAAGATGGCTCAGAGATGCTTGCCGGCACCATTCTTGACAAAGACATATCAGTTGGTGGAGGATTCAAGCACCGACGATGTCATCTCATGGAACGATACTGGTACTACCTTCGTTGTCTGGAAACCTGCGGATTTCGCCAAGGATTTGCTCCAAAGTATTTCAAGCACAACAATTTGAAATGGTTGGAGAAGAAGGAGCTTCTTCCATCGGATTAAATGGGTCTTCCATCAAATTAAACCCATACAATCAAAGAGTTAGGGTTTATATGTTGGGTTCAACTGGGCTATGGGGATAAAAACACCGAATTTAAGCCGGAAGGTGGTGATGGCATGGGCAGTTGGGGTTGCAGAGGAGGAAGAAGAAGGAGAAGAAGGAGGGGGAAGAGGAGAAGGGATGGTGATGGGGTGGGAGTTTTTTACAATTACCACCCCAAAAAAGGCATATTGGTCTTAAAAAATCCGTGATAACGGCACATTGTCACGACTAATCCCTTCCATTATGGGTCTGTAACGGTAGGGGTCAGTTAATTATTAGTATGCAACAGGGGAGGGTAATAGTTGTTTCAAAATTTTTTGGGGGTAATAATAAATATGAAAGATTTTGGGATGGTAATTATAAAAACCCTATTTTTTTTTATTTAAAATTTTACCCTTGTTTACTGGGATATCCAATCCGATTCAAATGACCAATACCCAACCCGACACGTACTTTGCAAAACAGTGACACAAGCGAAAAAAAAAAAAAAAAAAAAATAAAGAAGAGAAACCAAAAAAAAGTAGAGATTTGAGATTAGATTCCTGCATTTAATTACCTATTTGAATTCAATGATTCCTAAAAAAGAGGGAGAAAGGAAAAACAGAAATAGAAAAAAGAATAAAAATAATGGAGAGGGTTATTGGAGAGGAATCCTCTTCATTGTGAATTGATATGAATTGTGGCACTTGGAGAAGGTTATTGGAGAGGATCCGGACTGTATTTTGGATTGAGCCGAATCCCTATATTTTTGCCAATGGCCGCCAATTGCGGCAACTTTTCAAAAAATACTATTAAGGATTATTTCTTTCGTTTACTTCCTCATTACAAGGTCTCTCGGTTGTTCCGATTCTTCCGACCTAAATTTAAGAACAGAGGCCCCACGCATTCAAAAATCCAAAGGGCTCTAATGGAAAAAAGGGAAGAATTAATTTCGATCCTTCCATTTTTGCCCGTGGTGCTTCAGTCTTCTTCTCTGTTATGGCCTTCTCAAGTTGTTGAAGGTCTTAAAGCTCTGTCTAGAGGTCCCGAGCACAGCGAGGTAGACTCTGGAGAGGTCCTCTTCCTTGCCATCTCTGATCTCCGGGACTCTCTTTGTCTCTCCGAAAGTTTAGCGGTTTCAGCCGCCGAAGGTTATGCCCTTTTCTTCGACGAGGTATTCGTTTCACGGTTTCACTTGCCAATGTATCGATCAAATTCTGATTTTTGTGGTTTTTGTAATTCGAAGAATGCAGTATAGAAAAAAGAAAAGAAAGAAAAGACCGGTTTTAAATTTTGATAGTTATGTTGAGACTTATTGTATACAAAATTACAAACCCAGTGTGTGTAAACAGTAAAAGTAAGGCCTTTGAGGTTATTCATGCAGCTTATGTCCCGTGTTGAATCGAGGAAATGGTTTTCGGAGGTCCTTCCATCATTGGCAGCTTTGCTGTTGCGGTTGCCTTCTTTGTTAGATATTCATTATCAAAATGCTGATAATCTTCTTGGTGGAGTCAAAACTGGTCTTCGCATAATAGGTCCACAGGAAGCAGGCATTGTGTTTCTCAGTCAGGTATCTATTCTGTCTTTTTTATCTATGTTGACCATATAAAGCCCTTTAGTGGGAATGAAAAATGCAGAAGAATTTTCCTTCGAAGCTTTGAATTTGTGCTGTTATCCTATTAGAAATTGATCAATTATGCTTCCTCCACTAGCACCTTCCCAATGTGTACTTGAGGATGTGATTTTAAACTTGGAAGTCCATTGCTTTACAGGAACTGATCGGTGCACTTATTACATGCTCCTTCTTTTGTTTGTTTCCAATCACTAATAGAGATGCCGAAGATCTTCCAGACATCAACTTCAACCATTTGTTTGCGTATGTAATCTTCAGCTTACTTTGTACATTATTTGACCATTTTTATGCATCTAATACAATGAGATTAAGGCATGGGTAGAACGATATGGAGTTTCTAATGCGAAGTGGTCCACCCAGTTGGACAGGCCAAACCCAGGACCCCCTTGTGGGTTGGGTCAGCCTGCAAGTTGGATCTTCTTAAGGCCTAGTCAAAAATGCGCAAGATGAGGTGGTTTTGTCGCAAATTTGCTTGCATTCAGTTGAATGAGCCTGATTCATATTCTTTAGTTCGTCTGAGTAACGAAAGACTAGGTCCATGATCTAGGTTGATGTCTAGCTTGCTCATTTAAACTGTGGAACCCATGGCATAGTTTTCCATCTCTGCTTATTTTCTTCACCTCCTAAAATCAAAACTTAAAGGAATTTGTATGTATATTTTCAGATATAACCTTCCTCATCTATAGTTTTGTTTGATGACGAGTTTTGATGAGTAAAAGACTATATTGAGAAACCAAATGAGACGGATAAGGATATCTAAGGATTATAGTTCCTCATGTGCGAGAAAGATCTTTCTAACTGGACTGTGGTCATAACTCGTCTAGTTCACTTATGTTTCTGGGATAAAACAAAATAAATTGATGCAGAACATAACCAGCAAGAAACCTTTTTTAAGTGGAACCTACCTGGATCCTTTTAGACGACTTTTCCATTGCTCCATATCAAAGCATAGACTCTTCTACATGGGGCTGTTGCTTCAAAGTTGAGGGTATTTTGGTTGTTTTGTCCATAGAACATATATGATATATTGGACATATTTGGGCTATTTATCAAGTATAAGGGTATTTTTATATTTGTTTTAAAGTTTACTAGTTACTTGAGAGGTAAGTTTTAGTTATTGTACTAGTAACTATAAACAGATCCATTTTGCAAGTTCGTTATTACGGGTAGTTATTTCAGTTTTACTGTTTCTGACGTTATATATCAGAAAGAAACAGCCTAGTTTTGTTTAATCTACCCACCATCTTCCCTTGGGATTTGTTCCCCATCAGAAATTCTACAGGTCCTAATGATTTCCTATGCCCACTAACTTTGGTAATGCCATCCTTGCTGTTTAATTGATTCAAATGAATTCGTTGCAATTTAATTTGATACCTTGCAAGTTGGTAGGCTGTAATGCCATTAAAGATTAATGGATTGAAGCTTGAAGAGGACAACGCAACAGTTTTATGTGTACTGTTACTAAATGGAAATTTCTGTTCAAACTTGAGAATGAGAAAAGAAATAATGTCCAAGTAAATATGGTATAGATGGGGAAAAGGAAAGGAAAATTTTCAAAGAACCTAGATAACAGAAACCAAAATTGAAAGCTGGCAACCCGAACTTGAACTAAGCAGTTATTGAAGTTTGAATGCTACACCTTCCTTATCCTTTTGTGTGAGACCCACCTCTAAATTGAACTTTTGGAACTTGTGTGATTACAGGTTCTGATTCAGTGTCCATGCTTGCCTCTATGTTGTGGGCTGCATCGGTGGTGGATTTGGATCAGTCCATTGACTCGCCTATGGAGGATTCCGGGGAGCCAGCACAGCTAACCATTATTGAATCCGAAGATCCTACCGGGTCCCGGCACATCAGCTTCATATGCCAGACATGCTGGATTGAGCATATGCAGAACCTCACAATTTCCTAGCTGGGTTAGGTAAGAACTTGTTATTACATATAGGACTGATGTTTTAATAATGTTATGGGGGGGGGGCTGAAAAGTAAATTTACCCTTGTGGGATTAATAATGTTATGGGGGGGGGGGGGCTGAAAAGTAAATTTACCCTTGTGGGACCCACATCCCTTGTGGTCTGGGGCTGCCTGTGTGCCCACATGCCCGGGCCCACAATTATGGTCTGTTATGTCTAAACCATAACTTAAATATAAGACTTTTGGTAATAAAATGCCTTTTAATTAGTTTAGAGAAACACATTCCCAAAACTGATTTTAGTAAACCTAAACCAAACAGCCTTTAGTACTACCCCCTATATAAGCCAACCTTAGTTTTGAAATTCATTTCTAACCCAAACCAAAAACCGGGGGGGGGGGGGGGGGGGGGGGGGGGGGGGGGGGGGGGGGGGGGGGGGGGGGGGGGGAGGGAGGGACATTCTGCCTAAAGGAGAAAAGAAAGAAAAGGGAGAAGAAAGGAGAAGAGGAAGAAAGCCTAGGGCTTGTGAAATTCATGTCAATTTGAGATTGGGGAGCTAGGGAGAGAACCTTTGGTGGATGATTGTCACTTCCTTCACAACAAGAACTAGGTAAGCTTTCCAAATCCTGGAATCTTCTCTTATCCTCTCTTCTTCTTTAGTTTCCTTTGGGCTCATGGCTCAATCAGCCCAAATTTCTTACAATTTATTAGAATGACCTGTTAGAACCCTAAACCCTAACCCCATTTGGACTAATTCCACATAATTAGGGCAACACCTTAAACCCTTTAAGCCCCAATTGTCCTCTTTGCATGGATCATACATGCAATTGGGTCACAATGGCCCCATGGCAGTACCCTAGGACTTCCCTAACCTAATTTGGGTGTTGGGGTTCCATGCAAGGCATAACCCATGTGTTTAACACAAAAAACCAGCCACTGTTTCACCCACCGGATTCGGACTGCTGTGCCCTACGGCCGATCGGATTCAGGGCAGTTCTGAATCCGGTCCTCCCTGCTGTCCTTGTTTTGTTCCCAAATGGTTAGGGTTTTTGCTTAGGTTTATCTCATGACCTAATTCATGTTGTGTATTGATAATTTAGGCTGTGTATCTTCTGTTGGTGAGGTTAAAGTGTGAGTTGGAACTCTCTTTTGACTAGGCTGTTTCTCCAACTCCAGGTAAGGGGATTTTGACCTTAATTTGTGGAGTGTTTCTTACTGTCTTTGTTCTTATGCTTGCTACATCTGTGCATACACCATGTTAGTTGTTAAGATTCATATATGTTTATAGTCTTTTCTTTTGCATTAGATATATGCATGATGTTAGGATGCATTTCATATTGCATTTGCATATTATTATTATGTTCTATGATAGTTATGAATGAGATGTTGATGGAACTGATTTACTATCCTTGCTGTAACATATGGCATCATGTTAGAATGCATATGGTTAGGCTATCATAAACCTTGTGCTACGACCCTTGCCAACAGGAGTGAGGTGTTGGATAATCCGTGGCAGGTCTGAAGGGTAAATTCCGGAATGCCATTCACTGCCCCAGGTCTGAAGAGTACATACCTGAATGGGAACAAACAGTAAGGTTAGCATTGAGGGTCTGCTGGGGTCTGATGTGTACATTCCAGAACTGGCGGGTTTTCACTGTAGTAGAGTGGTATTATTGGGTGACCGATGTTTGGTTTGCGTTTCCGGGACTGGGAATACCATACCTACTACAGTAACACTTATACCTCATGAGACCTAGATCTGTTGCTAGTTGCATGCTTAGTCTAGGACATTCATCATGGACTATTTGCACATGCTTGCGTGTTTTCCCGTGCTGGGCTCAGTGGAGCTCACTCCTGTGGATATCCCTCTTTTTCAGATAGTATGGCTGGTTCTGAGAAACTAGATGTTGGACTTGATGCTGCTTCGGACTTCCACACCGATGAGGGTCGTACGGTGCAGGAGTTTGAAGTACATGATGTGTCCTGCAGATGCGATGCGTGAGGGTTCACGTGATCTGGCCTGACGGAGCAGGCTATTCTCTTTTTGTGTTTATACATTACTTTTGTATAGTGTTGCATACAGTAGCTATTTATACTTTTGACTTGTATTACTTTTGCGAGAATTGTATAGATGTAATACAAGTTTCAATGAATATGAATATCAAGTTATCACTTAGATTTCCTTATTTATTGTTGTTATTATTACTTTTTATTCTCTTCCGCTGCGTTTGATTTACTGTGTTATGATGAACTGTGAAAGGGAGTACTGCACATGTGATCCTAGAGGATTGATTGGGTGTCAGTTGGCATCCGGTCACACCATGCCCTTATTAATCAGGCTGGGGTGTGACATTTTGCAAGATTGCTGCTCTAGAAACTTGCTTTTCTTTATAAATAAATAGTGAGAAAAAGGAGTTCTGAAGATTACAGTTCAAATAATAGATGTGGAGGGTGGAATTTTTTTTTGATATGTTACGAATAAATATATCATAAGTAAGGGACGTATGTGAAGGTGGGATTGTATTAACCTTTTATTCCACCTTTAGTGAAATCCTAAACATAAGTTGTATTGCCAAATGTTTTAATAGTAATATCTATACCTTAGTTCTTGAAATTCTGATGTGATTTCTGATTAGCTTCTTTCCTTCTTGATTCATCCCTCTGTGTTCAAGTTACTCTTACTTTGTGCTGAGATCTCCCTTTGATGATTTTTATTATGTGCATATTAATAGTGGATCATAGTAGGTCATTTCATCACTAAGTAATTCCATAGGTTCTTTTCTGACTTCAGGAGCATTTATACCAATTATAGTGAGAGTCAAGAACATAAGATAAAGTGCATAATACACTATTTTGAGAGGATTAGTTCATGCATGCCAACGGGCTGTGTCTCATTTGAGCGGAAGCTTCTTTCTGGGAAACATGTTCCTTTTTCTGTTTCTTACCCCGACACCGAATTCTGGAGCAAATCTGCCATTCCTCTCTGCCATTTTGAGGTAAAGAAAAGATTAAGAGGAAAAAGTTTTGTAATACCCTCTGTTATCCAGATGTTTTTATGTTTATGGAGAATTATTTTGCAGTCATTGTGTAATGGCTTGTGCTTTTTTCAGGTTTCACATTCGGGACTAATTGAAGATCAGTTATGTGAGTCTCTTGAAGTTGATTTTGCCAACAAGTACATTGGAGGTGGTGCTCTTCGAAGGGGCTGTGTACAGGTTTTTCTCCTTTAAAGCCTGGATTAAAAATGTCTTTTGTTTGCTAAAAACTTGATTGGTTGAATTACAAATATACTGTATCACTTATTTAATTGATCTCCAGAACTTTTTGAAAGCACACCAGGTAGGTGTATTAGTAAAGCCACCAAATAAATGTGTATAGGTTCCTATCCATGTTTTAAATTCTATAACAGATGTTTGGGTAAGCTGTCAGTACGTCCACCATTCAGAGGTACAACTCATCTAAACAACGCGGACACCCATTTATCTGATAAATCTGAGTCAAAATAAATTAAGCTACATAATCTTGAATGTGAATCAAAGTTACAACACCAGAAGATACAGAGTATGTCTATGAAGATTTGATGAGGAGAGGCCTAGAAAAATCAAATCAAGTCACTGGATTTTGTGGTAGTACTCCCTCCATTCCTTAAAGACTGTCCATTTTAAGCTTTTTAACTTTTCTCAAATGGTAGTCCATTTCAAGATTTTAATGCATGAATTTTAATTGTTTTCCTATTTTTACCTATCATCACCCCTAATGCAAACTTGGAATCCAGGTCTGGAATGAGGACTAACTTGGAAAATAACCTAGAAAAAGTGAGACGTTGCAGTATTTATACGAATGCCTCTCATTTTTTTCTTTGAAAAGGACAATCTTTGTGGAACAGTGATGCAGCTAGCTGGCCTAGCCCATCCTAATCGTAGATTAAGAATCAACAGTTTGATTGGCTTCAACAGAGTCCCAGATCTTGGCTACTTTCATGACAAACCAGGGGCTGAGAAGATTGCTACTTTGTAAGTTCCAGCAGACTGTAGTGTGAGAAAGAAGGGGAATATGGTAGGAAATAAGATACGAAGAAGGGAGGAGAACCAGACAATAGGGTAGATCTATCTGGGGGGTGGGGGAGTGGGAGTGAGCTGTAAACTGAAAGAAAGAGAAGGGAGAAGATAGATTTATCTCCAAAAATCACATGTATGGACCTGTTAGTTTTTTTTATTGACAGTCGCTTTCTCCTCAAAGAGGGTATGAGATGCATCATAAATCCTAATTTAGAGTTGTATCATTCAAACTCAACTCATCTCATCCTTATCCAAACAAAATGGGGTCGGCTACATGGATCCTTTATCTCCTATCTGCTCTATTCAGAGCCGTACTTGTTACTAGTCCTAAGCTATGCATACTACGATATTTCTATATATCTAACAATTTAACAACATTCTAATAAAAGATATTTTTAGATATCGGTAGTTGTCCGGTCATACCCAAGAGGTTCAGCTAAGAACCACTCTATAGTAGGATCAATAAACCCAAAAATCCAACAAAGAAACATGACCAGAAATTATAAGGATAGGGTTTTAGCCAAACCAGCCAACTGATGGACACTTCTTTTGGATCGAAGGTAGAGAATACTAGGGAGAGGCTATCTTCAAAATTTGATTCACTTTTGATGGCTCGATGTGAAGTTATCAAGAAACCACCAAAATAGAAGGTTAAGGAAAAACCTTCCAAATCAGGCTGTGTTGGTCTCCAGCAGCAATGGCAGCAACTTAGAATAACTTGGAGCAGCAGTAACAGATCTCGGATGGCTTTCTGTGCAGTGGAGAAGCTTCACAGCAAACCAGGCCCGATGGAGAAGAAGAAGAATGGAGAAAATAAGAAATAGAAGGTTGGGGGGATAGATGGATTTAGCTCTCCCAGCAAGGCTCTTTCAGCCCTTAGGTTTCGGTTCTCCCAGCTAGGCCCTCTGCCCTTCAAGCTTCACAATAAAACATGAGAATAACCATGCTTGCAGCAGGAAAATAACTTTTATTCAACTTGATAAATCGTGGGGATGGCTATAACAGCCTTACAATTAAATAGAAGCAATACTTGCTTCCCAAGAAAAGACAAAAATAGAAATTAATTTATTGACTTAATCTTAAGAATTAGAAACTACTCTAACTAGGACTGAAATAAAAATAGAAACATAATAAGATCTTCCAAATCTTCTTTAAGTCTTCAAATCTCCTTGTGGGACCCATTTGGACGACTTGATTGTTGCAGCTGAAATCTCCAGCCTGTAGTCTCCATCAGTTCAACTTAATAGCTTTAGAAGAATGACAAAATTGCCCTTCGCTTAAAGACTTGAATAACTAATACTTAATAGATTAATATGCCCCCATAATTTTTCAAGAAATATTCTCATCAAACCAAATTAAAGGGGCTGTGACACTGTTCATATGATCAGTGTTTTGGCCTCTTTATCTTCATGTTTTGTCCTACATCAGGGAAATGCACCTAAGATCAAATATTTCGAGTCGGCTTCAGTGGAAAATTCAGACTTTCTTTTTGATGTTGTGATCATATAAAAACATAAACTTTGAGGCTCAATAGCTAATACATGGCAATTGAATCATGAGCCGAGATCATAAAGAGAATTGTGCAAGTAGGAAGTGGAATTAATACAATGGATTCAGAAGCATCAAACCTCTCTTATTCAAAAGAATCAAAACACATCGAAATGGTACCAGCCGTACTTAATAATAGAAGGATTTGGCAGAAATATTTAGTTTTGTCCCTCCTGAGTCGTAAGTCATGTACGGAACGAGCCTTGTCTACGAAGCATAAAACCTCGTCTTGCTTGCTTCTGGCAAAACTTTTAGTCTGTAGGCTGCTGCTTCAGTTTCACAAGGACCTTATTTGATCCAAATTTAGGGCGGTCTACGATCAGCAGCAAGCAAGAAGGCGGATGCGCTACGAACAAGAAGCATACGAAGAAAGCCGATGCTGCTTTGTTTAACAAGCATCACCCTTCGTTTAGTTCTACAGTTCATTCAGGAGTTCAAGGCAAGCACGTACATACAGGGGCTTCAGTAAGCATTCCTGTGTTAAGCCATTCAGGTACTCATTTCTTCCATTAGTATATAGTAAATGACTTATCTGGTCTATCCCTAATTATACTACCCTATTATTACTGCATCATTGGTATGCTCAGTCAATCTGTTAATCGATATCTTCTTTTTTTAATTAAATGGTCTCTCTTTTCCTCTAGCTGTGAGTCAGCCTTCCCTGACGCTGCTAGCTCTATCAGATCAGGCCTATAGCTGGTAATTCCTTCTTCCGTTATGAATGAATCTCAATCTATGGCAATTTCTATGTAGTGCACGTGTTAAATAAAGCTGTCGAATAGGCAGACGTACTATACCTGGAATCTGTCCCTTGCTTGGTCCCTGAAAATGTGATAACATAGGCCTTTTTTACCATGATACCTGCTCTGTCAACAAGACCATGCCCTGGTTCAATCCCTGCTTCTTCCAGTCTGGCTAGCTCAATAGATCTTAGCCCGTTTGAGGTCAACAATTCTGTTGTGTAAAAGCCGTTTGTTCTTGAGTTCAAATATGCCTCCCTAACCTAATACTGTATTGGATTGACATGCTCACCCGAAGATTCTTTTTAACATGCCCTGGTTATATCCCTGCTTCTTCCAGGCTGCCTAGTTCAATAGATCTTAGCCCGTTTGAGGTCAACAATTCTGTTGTGTAAAGCCTTTTGTTCTTGAGTTCAAATATGCCTCCCTAACCTAATAATCTATTGGGTTGACTTGCTCACCGGAAGATTCTTTTTAGCATGTTCCAACATGACGAAACATATGGCTGTGAAACCACCCAAAAAGCAAGAGCAAGCTGCTTTAGACCATTTGACTTCAAAAGGAACCTTTATTGAAGCTATACTGAAAATATAGACAGGACTTCTTTGGTAATTTGTGCTATTGCTTTAAAGAAAGAGTTTTCCTTCTCCCAAGCTGTTCCGTAACTACTAATGACACTTTGTATCCCTCTATAGAGCCATCTGCTTTATGCTTGATCTTGTAAATCCACTCGCAGCCAATGGCTTGTTGCCATGCAGGCAATGAGACTAAGTCTTATTCTTTGTTTCCTGGGCATTTCTTTCTTCCTGCATAGCATCTCTCCAGCAAGAATGATTGGAGGCTTCAGCAAATGATTCAGGTGCATGAGAAGACTGAACTGACATGAGGTAAGCTCGATGTTTTGGTGAAAACGATTCATAAGATAAGACATAAATCCTTCAATGGGATAACAAAGTTTAGAAGGCTCTATACTAGTGCCTGAGAAAGGAATCCAGAATCTGAGGAAGCGACTGGAAGGGAAGCATCTGGGCTAGACTGCTGATCTTCTTGAGTAGTCTGACCTTGCCGCCTCTCCTATAGTTCATCTAGGCCTACCTCTGGCTTTTTTAGATCCTTTGATCTGAATCAAATCACCCTCTGTATTGAAGCATTCAAAGGCATCCGTTGCACATGTCTATGCCACCTCAACGCTTACTGAATTTGAAAGCTGTCCAATATTAATCAAAGACCCAACATGAGACTTCAGAGACATGTTAGAATGCCTAGGTGACAGACTCTGATCATCAAGGAATTGGTGAAGAACTTCACAAGCCAAATTTTGGCCCGTTTTGCTTAGGAATCTTAAGAATTCTGGTTTCAAGAATGAGTGATTACCCTTCTCGGATCCTTACTGCCCAGCCTGAGAGCGGATAACTAATGCGTTCCACTTATTGAACAGGGTTTTATGGTCGGTCTGTGACCCCTGAATGCTGAAGGCGTCCTTGGGGTGATCTTGTAGTTCCTTCGGGGTGGAGACGATGGGGTTGGTCCATGGATTTTCCTTTTGCCGCATTTCGCTCAAAGGGTTGAAGGGAGATAGTGCATCAAGTTGTTTGTTAGCCTGGCTAACCAAGTTGTGTAATAAGATTATGTGCATAAGGAAAATGCCAGATGAATGAAGGAGAAGCATCGTGGTTCTGATTTATAAAAATAAAGGTGATATTCAGAGCTGCAATAACTATAGAGGCATAAAACTAAAGAGTCATACTATGAAATTATGGGAGAGGGTTATTGAAACCCACTTGAGACATGAAACTACCATTATGGAGAACCAATTTGGTTTTATGCCAGGAAGATCCACGACAAAAGCTATTTACTTAGGAGATTCATGGAAAGATTTTGAGATTGCAAGAAGGATCTCCTTATGGCATTTATTGACCTAGAAAAATCTTAAGACAGAGTCCCTAAAGAGTTAACTTAGCAAGTACTAGAGAAGGGAGATATTTCAAGTAAATACGTGAACATAATTAAATATATGTATGATGGTGCGGTGACAAGTGTAAGAACTATGGGGGACCATGGTAATGAATTCCCAATTACAATTGGGTTACATCAAGGATCAACTTTACGCCCTTATTTGTTTGCGCTTATCATGGATGATTTAACTAGAGACATTCAAGATGAGGTTACTTGGTGTGTCTTTTTTTGCTGCTGATATTGTTTTGGTGGATGAGACAAAAGCAGGGATTAACGCCAAGTTAGAGTTATGGAGATCAATCTTGGAATCAATAGGTTTTAACTTTTAAGACTTTAGTAGAACGAAGACGGAGTATATGGTGCAGAATGTTGGGTAGTTAAGAAGCATCATATAGATAAACTTAGTGTAGCGGAGATAAGGATGTTGAGATGGATGAGTGGAAAAACTAGGAAGGATAAAGTAAGGAATGATCATATTAAAGCTGGTTTGGGAGTAGCCCCAATACGTGATAAGCTACAAGAAAGTTGTTTGAGGTGGCATTGCCATGTTCAATGACGGCCTTCGGATGCTCCAGTTCGAAGTAGTGATTATATTCAAATTGAAGAAACTAAAAGAGTCAGGGTCAGACCTAAAATGACCTTAGGAGAAGTGGTGAGGAAAGACATGCATAGCTTAGGGATTGTTTCAATTATAACTTCGAATAGAGCTGATTGGAGGTCAAGGATCCATGTAGCCGACCCCATTTATTTGGGATAAGGCTGAGTTGTTGTTGTTGTTGCTGCTTGGCATTGTAAAATTTGAAACTGTAGCACTCTAGACTTATTTTTTATCCAATGAACCCATGTAAATCATTTAATACATGGCACAACACCAAAACAACAAATGAAATATAAGATTAAAATATTATACATGGAATATGCTCAAATGATTGGATGAAAAGATTAACATTACAACAAAACAGTGAACAAATATATGTCGGGTACACAAATTAAAACCAATAACAACAAAGTCTCTTACTAGGTGGTCACCTAGCCCCATGTGGTACCTAGGCATGTGCCTGATTCCCTAGGCTGCTTCCTGGAAATCTCTGTGAGTGCCTTGTTCATGCTCGCCGCGTTTCACCTTGCCTAGACACCCTAGTGCCTGGTCGCCAGGCATAACCTTTACTATGCTGTTAAGAGATACCTAAATAGGCCCTCAACTGACAGGGTAAGTTAAACATCCTGGTTACTAACTAGAGACTGATATCTCTTATCTTGGCCTCTTATTTCTCCTCTCTAGACTGTACTTACAGTTGGTTAATTTGTACCATCACCCTTTGGTGATGCATTTATTGATGTTCAATGAAAATGTCAAAACCATAACAATTGTTAATCCTACATCTTGTCTCCTCTTTGTTGAATTCCTAATGAATCTATTTCTCTTCTTCTTCTCTTGTTCCTGTAGCATTTTTTCTTCTTTTCTCTACGACCCTTGCCTTGACATGTCAATGTAGGTCGTACTTTAATTCTGTCATGGCTGTTATCTTGTGTAGGAAGAGATCCGTTTCGTGATCAATCCTGAATTAATTGCTGGCATGCTTTTCTTGCCTTGCATGGCTGACAATGAGGCTATAGAAATTTTTGGTGCTGAAAGGTTTTCGAATTATACAGGGTGAGTTCACCTTGTACTTAAGTTTTGGACATTATTTTTAATTTATGAAGTACCTTTAGTATCTCTCTAGTATCACTTATTTTGCAAGCAATGAATTTGAACAAAAAACTTCTCTGTTTCTGTTAGTTACGTGTATGTGCATTGCATGTGGTGCGACACTGGAAAAGGAAGAAAGAAATTGTTAGAAGCCACGAAATATAATGCTTGAGTGATCATAATCGATCACACAGGCCCTGTATTTATATTAAGCTGAATAATAAAGAATCCAAGTACAAATAGGAATCTACCTCGCCCTAATCCTATTAGGGATTCCTAGTACAACTAGGAATACCAAACTAGGACTCGCCGAGGGAGAAAAACAATAAAAAAAGAGAAAAATAAAAGAGGGAATAAAGAGGGAAAATCCTAATATGACTAGGAGTACTTCCCAATCGGGTAGGGGACAGTCCTAATAGAATTAGGACTCGCTTACCCCAATCGGGTAAGGGATAAGTAGCCTATTTCAACACTCCCCTCAAGTTGGAGCAAAGATGTCGATCATGCCCAACTTGACTAGATTAGGATGAAACAATTTTCCGATAATCCTCGGTGAAGATATCAGCAAGTTGATCAGAGATGTCACAAAGGGAATACAAATCAGCCCATCTTCTAACTTCTCTTTGATGAAATGCCTATCAACCTCAACATGCTTGGTACGATCATGCTGTCTTGGGTTGTGTGCTATGCTGATTGCATCTTGTTGTCACAAGATAACATCATAGGAAGACGAATAGGAACACCAAGATCTTGTAGCAAACCTTTAAGCCGAGTAACTCACAAATACCTTGTGCCATAGCTTGAAACTCAGCTTCAGACTAGAACGAGCAACTACATTTTGCTTTGCTACGCTAAGCGACAAGATTTCCACCTACAAAGGAGCAATACCCAGAGATGACTTACGATCCGCAACCAGCCCAATTGGCATCGCATGTATGCCTCAATCCGTAGGTGACCATGTGCAGACGGAAGAATTCCTTTTCCAGAGCCTACTTAGATAGCGGAATACGAAGAACAACCCCATATGAGAAGAGTAGGGATCATGTATAAACCGACTCACAGACTCACAACGACAAAGAATGTCGGACGAGTATGTGAGAGATAAATCGCTTCCCTACAAGCCTTGATACCGGCCTTTATCAACAGCTCACCCTCTTTTCCTTTGAGACGAACAAAGAGGATCCATAGGAGTATCCGAAAGGTGACGCCTAACAACCTGGTTTCAGCCAATAAGTTTAGGATATACTTTCTTTGGGAGAGAAAGATGCCCTTAGAAGATCCGCAACCTCAATCCCGAGAGAGTATCGTAGTTTCCCTAGATCTTTAATCTCAAATTTTTGTCCAAGGAAGGTCTTCAACCGTCCGATCTCATCACCATCATTGCGGTAACCACTATGTCATCCACGTAGACTATAAGAATAGTGAGTTTTTCACCAACCCGCTTTAGAAAGAGTGTGTGATCAGCATTACGTGTTTATAGCCCACGAAAATCATCGCCTTGTGGAACCGCCAAACCATGCTCGAGGTGATTGCTTCAGCCCATATAATACACGCTAATTTGCACACTTTACCTTGGTTTTTTCACAAGAAAAACCCGATGGAATATCAATGTATACCTCCTCATCCAATTCCCCATTCAGAAAGCATTTTTACATCCAACGTTGTAAATCCCATCCAAGGTTGATCGCAAAAGATAACAACACACGAACAAGATTCAACTTTGCAACAGTGCAAAGGTTTCCGATAATCAATGCCATATGTCCGAGTAAACCCCTGCCACTAGTCGTGCCTTATACCTATCCACGGTGCCATCCATCTTCTGCTTCACTACAAACACCCACTTACATCCAACTTTTTCTCTTCCCGGTGGAAGAACCACAAGCTCCCACGTGTTATTTCTCTTCAAGGCCTCCATTTCTTCCATCATTGCTTTGCCTTCCACTTTCCATCTCGATGAGCTTCCCGCCAATGGTTAGGAATACAAACAGAAGAAAGAGAAGAAACAAAAGCACGAAAGGATGGAGAAAGGGAGTAATAAGATACAACATGGGATATGGGATGTTGAGTGCAAGCCCGACACCTTGCGAAGAGCAATAGG
This sequence comes from Telopea speciosissima, assembly GCF_018873765.1. Classification (NCBI taxonomy): domain Eukaryota; kingdom Viridiplantae; phylum Streptophyta; class Magnoliopsida; order Proteales; family Proteaceae; genus Telopea; species Telopea speciosissima. The sequence continues at coordinate 19,110,603 of NC_057919.1, read as the reverse complement.
TAAATCAGGAGAAGGAACATTACCAGTGGAGAGGCAGGTTCTAGATCCAGGTTCGGCAAGATTGAACCTCGCTTATGTTTCCTTGCATAGGTCTCGTACACCACCGTCATCAATCCTCCTCCAAATTCACTAATAGTTCTCCGGGACAGAGTCCGGACTAGGGTAGATTGCTGCCCCGAATAGGGATGGTCTCCCCTGTAGGGACCTCTCCTCGACTCGGAGGGAGGACTAGGGGAGAAAGAACTAGGAGCAGCCGATCGGCTCATTGTAAACAGATCAAGTGGAGGTGGAGAGTCTATAGTCAGCACATCTTCACTAATACTCTCCCCCGAAGAGGAGGGGACACATAATAGGATACATTCTCATGAAAGACGACATCCATGTCGACGAAGGTCCCGGGATGGAGGGTAATAACATTTGTACCCCTTCCGAGTAGCAGAGTAACCTAAGAAAATGCAATGAGACTACGTGGTTCAAGTTTACCAGGGGACCGATCCCCTGGCATACAGACGCATCCAAACACCCTAGGGGACAACAAAGGATGAAGAGCCAAGTAGGAGCTCAATGGGGGTCGGGATTGAAGAACCCGACTAGGCAGCCTATTAATTAAATAGGCTGCAGAAGGACAAGATCCCCTTAAAAAAGGAAGGCACATTGCGAGCAAACATAAGTGCTCTAGTGACCTCCAAGAGGTGGCGATTTTTCCTCTCGCCACACCATTTTGGGCTGGAGTGTCAACACATGTCCAGGTGGAGGATCCCATGGGCGCGAGGTAATTTTGGAATTGACCATCCATGTACTGCTCCCATTGTCACTCGCAAAATGCGAAGAGTGGCATGAATCGGGTTTTAACCATCTCGGTGAAAATGTTGAAAACATGAAAAGACCTCACTCTTTGTGTGCATAAGGTAGACCCAAGTAAATCTAGAAAAACAATCAATAAATGTGACATACCACCGATGACCGAAAGTGAAACTTTTCTACTAGGACCCCACACATCAAGATGAACAACATGAAATAAGGAAGAAGACCTATTATTAGAAATGGGATAATTTGAACGTGTCTGTTTGGCTAAGACACAAGGCTCACAAAAAAATCTTCCTTATTACATTCTTTAACTAATGCAGAAATAAAGTGGATAAGGTTCCTAGAGGTGGATGACCTAGTCTAGAGTGCCATTTATGTAATTCAAGAAAAAGATGCCGGGTGATAAAGCCTAGAAGGTAATGCCTGGTAGGAGCAGTGGTCGCCATTAAGCGGTACAATTCGCCATGCACTTTACCCGATCCAATCGTCTTCCCCGAGTCCAGCTCTGAAAAACACAATGAGTAGGAAAAAAGTCACTTTGCAATTTAGAGATTTGGTAATACCGCTCATGGAAAGAAGGTTAGTGGTAAACTTGGGAATATGTAGCACAGAAGACAAAGTAAGGGAAGGGGAGCATCCGATGGATCCTTTCCCGGAGATAGAGGAGAGGGACCCATCGCAATTTTAACCTTATCTTTCCCGAAGCAGGAAAATATGAATGGAAGAGGTTAGAAGAACCTGTCATATGATCAGTGGCACCGAGTCTATAATCCATGGAGTGGAGACAACGATGCGCAATGACCAGCAAAGGAAATACCGACGGGCAAAGAAGGAACCGTATTGGCGCGGATGTAGTAGAGGCAGCGGAAGTGTGTAGCGCACGGAGAGCTTGGAGTTCTTCCGAGAAACCAATATCGTAGTGGGGCCTGGAGCTACACTTTCGATGATTGGCTTTGTTTTTAGGCTTAGCACAACCCTCTTTGGCCTCAAAATCAGCAGGCTTCCCATGTAGTTTCCAACACTGTGCCTTAGTGTGATACGGTTTGTGGCAATGATCACACTTCACAGGCTCTTTGGCTGTAGCAGCGGTAGCAATACTCTCAGAAGAAGTAGTTGTGGTGGAGTCAGAAGCCTTTAAGGCTGATCTCTCAACTTTAGGAGCAACTATCATAGCAGCCCGTTGAGTCTCTTCACTGTGAACATATGAAAAAGTTTCCTCTAAAGAGGGGAAAGGAACCCTACCAAGGACCTGCACCCGAATAGGATCATAATCATCATTAAGGCCAGCCAAAAAATCATACACCCGAAACTGGTCCACATAGGAGTGATAGGCGAATGTCGGCGAGAGTAGTAGGCTGAAATCGAGCATAATGATCCAGTTGCTGCCATAAGCATTTGAGGGCAGCATAGTACTTAGTGACAGATAACTCCTTCTGAGTAGTGTTTTGAAGGGTCTTCCTGATCTCATAAACCCGTGCACCACTTCCCGATCGGCCATAGGTTCCCTTGACAGCAGTCCATATCTCGAGTAGCAGAGTGTCAAGGAGGAGATACTGGCTAGAGAGGTCGAGGTGCATAGAATTCAAAACAAAGGACATGACCATAGCATTGTTGGCAGCCCATTTAGTACGGGCAGCACCTTCCTCGAGGGGTTGTTTGGTGGTGCTAGTAAGGTGTCCAGTGGAGGTTTCTACCAGCCACAGTCAAGGAGAGAGATCTGGCCCATATGAGATAATTGGTGCCATCTAGTTTAATGGCGGCAGCATAAGGGAGGAATTCTGTCGGGACTGAGAATCCCCTCCGAGTTGGCTGTGGTAACATCTGAATCTCCCATGGTGTATAAAACTTGGGCAGCAATGATGTAAAAAAACCAGTAACTTCTGATGAGGGAATAAGAAACCCTAAATTTGAAAAAATTTAGGAATAGCTTAAAAAAGTTGCAGGTCTGAATCTGATTTAGTTTGGATTCAAAAAAACTGCAATCTGAAAGTATGTAGGTGTAGATCAACAAGTGCAGGAACCAATCTCCAAGAAAAATACAGAAATCCAGCTTGAAAAAGGTAGTAGCTCGATCTCCAAGGCTTGGAGGAAACCTGTGGCAGATTCTGATCACACCCAAGTTTATATAATCTTCAGTGAGGTGGCATTGAGGGCAGCAGCTAAACCTTCATTGGATCACCTCAAAGGTGCTGCCCTGAATGAGAGAGAGAGTCCGAGAGTGGTGGAGAAGAAGAAGACCTGTAGCCGAGAGAGTTGGAGAAGAAGAAGAACCAGAAAATTTGAGGGGAGGAGCTGCTCTTCAGATCAGATCAGAGGTGGCTCTGATACCGTGTTAGAAGCCACGAAATATAATGCTTGAGTGATCATAATCGATCACACAGGCCCTGTATTTATATTAAGCTGAATAATAAAGAATCCAAGTACAAATAAGAATCTACCTCAGTCCTAATCCTATTAGGGATTCCTAGTACAACTAGGAATACCAAACTAGGACTTGGCTGAGGGAGAAAAACAATAAAAAAGAGAAAAATAAAAGAGGGAATAAAGAGGGAAAATCCTAATATGACTAGGAGTACTTCCCCAATCGGGTAGGGGACAGTCCTAATAGAATTAGGACTGCTTACCCCAATCGGGTAAGGGATAAGTAGCCTATTTCAACAGAAATTAAGTAAAGATCAAAATTTCAAAAGGTTGTTTCAAAGTGATGCTTCTATATCAATTTTCTGGGCTTGGGCTTCCTGAATTTCTCAGCTGGTTTCACAGGTTTATAAAGGCTGCAATTGGAGTTGTATGAGAGAGAAGGGGTTGGCAGTAGATATATAATGGGGATATTGTCTAAAAATGTAAGAGTGGGAATTAGGAAGTATTTTGAATGGCTTTGATGAAAGTTTGGCGTTCAGTATTCAAGAAAAACAGTGCTTAAAAGAAATAGAATAATTAAAGGAGCATATGAGAAATAGGAGAAGAGGATACTCTCTTCTAGAAGAAATTGAAGTTGTGCAAGCCTTGCTCATGACAGAAAGCATTGCACCTTTAATTTGCAGCCAAAGAATTACTACAAGCATCTACAAATTCAGTCTTATGTAGTACAACCCCTTCTCTTATCTTTTAATGCTATCCCTGCTCATCTTCTTCTTAATGCTCCAGCTAAAAATGGAAATTGTGATTTCTGATGTAACTTTTTACAGTCAAGGTTCGTTGTTTCGGTCAAAACTTGGTAAGTTTTGGCTCCTAGTTTCGAAGCCTAAATGTCCAAATTAAGTCCCGAACCTTCTGGGAAAACCCTATTTTAGGCCCTCTAAAAAGAGTGAAACTCTTAGATGATAAAAAAAACACACCCAAATTGATAGTTTGGCTTTGAACCCTAGATTGGTAGTGTACGCTATACACTACTGTATACTTTCTCTAATATAACCTATTTAACACAAAATTTAGTATTAAAACACACATAATTTAGCTAAAATAACTAAATAAGCATTAAAAATGAATAAACATAAAATTAGAAACCGATTTCATAAATATCAAATGTTATACATGGTTTCATTATAAATATTCTGAAGAGTGAAGCATATAAGCAAGTTACATTTGACCCCTTTGCCCGTCCTCTATGTCTACTCTTAACATATAAAAAATTGAAGGCCATGTTAAAGTTTATGTAATAAGGGTACTTTGAGTACTTTATGTCATTATCTTGTATTGTGTTTTTCCTTTTTTACCTCCCTAGGCTACCTTATGTTAGCATGGGGGTATGTATGTAATTTCCCATGACATAAGCAAGTGAATATAGGGGGAGAGAAATTGATTCTCTCCTCAAGTCATTGTACACATCATCTCTCTTCTTCCTCTCATTCTCTCCTCTCCTCTCTTCTTCTCTCTTTTTGATCCTTGCATTACTTTCAACTTGGTATCAGAGCTGGTTTGAGAGTCAACCAGCAGCTTGTACAGCCATTTTGCCTCTCTTTGGAACCCTAGAAGAGCAGGGGCTCCAATAAAGGCTGTACCATGTAATGGCCCTAGTCTCATCCATCATCTGTTGGAGGTGGGACTGGGCTTGTTAGAATGACCCAAGGGTCCCCTTTCAACCCCAATGGGCTTGGTTGCTAAATTTATGAGTTGTTGGAGCACAACTCATTTTCCAATGGACTATAGGTATTGCCAACGTGTTTTTTCCCTTTCTTTTATCTGAAATGCTATGTGTGACGCTTCTGATTGCTGTGTGTTGGTGAGTTACCTTCTTTGGGTTTTATGAGTTGTCATGGGATGAAGCTACACCTTGAAAGTTGTATTTGGTTTCAGTTTCTTCAAGTTTTATGGTTTGCCTTCTTGCTAGATATTTTTTTTCTCGAGTACTGGGAAGGAGCTTCTGGGTTGAGTGTGTACTCCCCATTTGGTTTGGATATCCAACCAACTTTCTAAGTGTGTTCATACATCATGTCAGAGGTTAGTGGACTTATGAATCTCCGGCTAGTGGGTTGAGTAGTACCAACCCCAGTCTGGTTGCTTTGAAAACCCTAATGCCCAGATATCCATTGTGAAGTTGGACAACACCAACTATTTGGATTGGGTGTACTTAATGAAGCTGTCTCTGTGAAGTCAGGGGAAGTTAGGGTACATCATTGGTACCATTAAGGCCCTTAATTCATGTGATCTAACATATTAGAAATGGGAGACCAATAATTCAACCGTTATGACTTGGTTGATTTTTTTTTCTATGAAACCTGAGATTGGTAGGAGGTTTATGAGAAAGGAGATTGCCAAGGATATTTGGGATAGTGTCTTTAAGACTGGGTGACTCGGCAAAGGTCTACCAACTCCTCTAAAAGGTTATCACAATTAAGCAAGGAGACAGGGCTATCTCTAAGTATTATAACACAATTATTGGTCTCTTGGGAGGAGTATGATCACTATAGGGACCTCCAACTGTTCAACCTCGAGAATAAATCAAAGGTATAAAACACTTGAAAAGGAGCGTGTTCTGGTTCTCCTTGGTAGAGGAATATGAACCAATCTGGGTGTAAATTTTGGGCCGGTCACCTTTTTCATCTTTAGATGAAGTATCTAATTACTTGTAAAGTAAGGAGACCCAAAGAGTGGGCATGGAAATTGTATCATCTCTTGAGAGGTTTGCACTTTCCTCTAGCTCCCATATAGATTGGCGTGGTGGAGGAAGAGGCCAAGGACCAAACTTTGGGGATGACAAAGACAGGCTTCGGTGTGACCATTGTGGTAGACCCAGACACACTAGGGAGAATTGCTCCTCTTGGTATGCGTGGTGGCAGGAGAAGGGGAGCTAGAGCATCCCCCCCTTCTTGACTTGCTCTGTGATGGCTGAAACTGAACCCGTCTGGCATTCATCTGAACTACAGGCAGACCACAACTCCCTCACTCCAAAATATCTTGCAGCCTTTTTATGGGTTATGTCACAATTGGGTAGCTCTTTTTCCCCGACAATAGTGTCGGATTCTCTGGCCTCGACCTTGTAGGTCTTTACATCCACCCCTTCCACTGCCTTTGGAGCCACCGATCGCATGGCTAGTATGTCTCAGTACTATGATTCATATTCTGTCTGCTTTGGTAGGGATAAGGTTAAAGTTGTTGATGGTTTTCTTTCCTTTATTTCTAGTAAGGGTAGTGTTCATGTTACCTCTTCTATTTCCCTTGACTTTGTTCTTCATGTTCCTAACTGTTCCATTAACCTCTTATCATCTCACAAAATTCTTGAATTGTTGTGTCACCTTCTTTCCTTCTCATTGTCTTTTTTAGGATTTAGTGACAAAGAGGATTATTGGCAATGGATGTGAGGAGAAAAGTCTTTTCCTTCTTGAACCCAAAACATCCTTTTTGACTACAACTCAGTCTTATGTGTGTGGGCGTAGTGACAACGACATTATTGATTCTGTGATGCTTTGGCATCAACACTTAGGCTACCCCTTTTTTGGTGTTATGTTGAAGCAGTTGTCACACACTCACACCTGTTTTCTTCTATTTCTACTTCCCATGTATTTCAATGTGAACCATTTTTGTTCGCTAAACATTGTCATTCCTCTTATTCTTACTATGGAGATAGATCTACTGTTCCTTTTCATATTGTGCATTCTGATGTTTGGGGGACCTATTCCCACCACTTATTTATTTGGTTATCACTATTTCATCTCATTTGTTAATGATTGCTCCCGCACCATCTAGACCTTTTTTTATTAAACACAAAATTTATGTCTATGATGCTTTCAAAATTTTTTATCAAATGAGTTGTACTCAATTTGATACTAGAACTAAAATTATTCCCTCTGACAGAGGGGGAGAGTAAATGTATGGTGTATTCCAAAACTTTTTTTTACCGATAGTGGCGTTGTCCATCAGCTTGCTTGTGTTGACACATCCAAACAGAATGGGATAGTTGAACAGAGAAATCGTCATTTATTGGAAGTCACTTGGAGTATACTATTTGGTATGCATGTCCCTAAGACCTTTTGATCTAAGCCTTTCTTACTGTTGCCTTTTGATAAACCTTATGCCCTCTAGTATCCTTTGTTCCAAGTCCCTTTTAGAAATTATGTCCCCTCAAGTTTCTGCGTTCTCTCTTTCTCCCAAGGTGTTTGGGACTTTGGGTGTGTGGGTGCTATGTTCATGTTAACGAGTTTGCTGGGAACAAATTTGATACTAAATCCCTCAAATGTCTTTTCCTTGGGTATTTCCCTTCTACCAAGGGCTGTAAGTGCTACCATCTGTCTTCCCGAAGGTGGTTTCTCTCCAATGATGTTACTTGCTTTGAATCTGTGCCTTTCTTTACTCTTCCTTTGCACCCTCTTCAAGTCTTCAGGGGGAGAATAGTGGGAGTGAAGGCTGTTGATGTCACCCCCTTTCTTCCACCTTTGCGTATTCCTCCATTTCTGCTTGATGTGGGAAAATCAAGGAGGTGGATGTTGTTGATGTTTAAGATCATTCAGGGGAGCTGAAAATGAGTTACTTGTTTACAAAAGCAAGGGAAAGAAGACCTGCAAAGAGTCCTCTTTGGATGCACATCCTAAGCTCTATTATCCTGAGTCAGGTAATACTCCTTTCCCTCCTTCTGTGTTAGATCTTCCCATTGATGTTCGAATGGAACGAGAGCTTGTACTAATCATGTAGCCAAGTTGTTTCCTATGATGCTATTTCTCCTATAGGTGTTGCTTTCTCAATTTCTCTTTCCTCTTGTCTCGTTCCCAAGAATGTCATTGAAGCCATGTTTGACGGTCCGACCTAAAGTGGAAGGGAGCCATGTGTGAGAAAATGATGTCCTTTGAGAAGAGTTGTACTTGGAAGCTGACTGATCTTCCTAAGGGGAGAGTTCCGGTTGGATGTAGATGGGTTTACTCAATCAAGTGTCGATCATATGGCATTGTTGAGGGATATAAGGCTAGATTGGTGGCCAAAAGATATAGTCAAGTGTATGAAATTGACTGTCAGGAGACATTTGCTCCTACGGCTAAACACAATTCGATAAGAGTTCTCTTATCATTGGCAGCCAATAGAGACTGGCCATTGTATCAGTTAGATGTAAAGAAAGTGTGTTTTCTTAAGAAAGCTCTATATAGCCTTAAACAGTCCCCAAAGGCTTGGTTCAAGAGGTTTAGATAAGTTATTCTGAAGAATGGATATACCCAAAGTCAAGCTAACCATACTCTATTTAACCGGCAATGTAATGGTACCATCAAAACCCTAATTATTTATGTGAATGACATTGTGGTGACTGAAAATGACAGGGAGGAGATAAAATGACTGTACTCTTACTTAGCTCTACAGTTTGAGATCAAGGACCTTGGATCGTTGGAATATTTTTTGGGAATTGAAGTGTCAAGGTCACTGAGGGAAATAAATATATGTCAAAGAAAGTTTGTGCTGGATTTGTTGAAAAAAAAAAAAAGAATGTTGGGTTGTAAACCAGTAAACTCTCCTATTGAGCAAAATCACAAGTTAGGAGAAGATTGTGGACCTTCCCTTATTGATGCTAGGAAGTACCAGAGGTTAGTGAGTTAGCTGATCTATCTCTCTTTGACTCACCTAGATATCACCCATGTGGTTGGAGTGGTGAGTCAGTTTATACATGCTCCCAAAAGTGGGCGTTTATCGCATCCTTAGGTACTTGAAGTCTACCCAAGGAAAAGGTTATTGTATACCAGACACAACCATTTGAGGATAGAAGGCTACACTGATGCTAATTGGGCAAGATCTGTCTCTGATAGGTCTACATCAGGATATTGTACATTTGTGGGTGATAACCTGGTTACATAGAGAAGCAAAAAGCAAATGGTTGTGGCTAGATCAAGTATAGGGGCAGAATTTACAGACATGGCTCATGGAGTGTGTGAACTTTTATGATTGAAAGGGTTGGTCCAAGAGTTGGGGTTTGATATTTAGGAGTATATAAGGTTTTATTGTGATAACAAGGTTGCTATAAGTATAGTCCACAATCTTGTGCAGCATGATCAGACAAAGCACATTGAGGTGGATTGACATTTCATTAAAGAGAAAATTGACTCTCGCTACATCTGCACTCCTTTTGTGAAAATAGCAGACCATTTTGTTGATATCTTCATCAAAGGGCTCGTCTCTCACCAGTTCAATACTCTTCTGTGCAAGCTGGGAATGTATAACATTTATTCTCTAGATTGAGGGGGAGTGTTAGAGTTAATGTAACAAGGGTACTTTGGGTACTTCTTCATTATCCTGTATTGTGTTTTTCCTTTTTAACCTCCCTAGGCTATCTTATGTTAGCATGGGGGTATGTATGCAATTTCCCATGACATAAGCAAGTGAATATAGAGGGAGAAAATACACATCCTCTCTCTTCTTCCTCTCATCCTCTCCTCTCTTCTCTTCACTCTTTTTGATCCTTGCATTACTTTCAAATGGCCTACCACTAAGTATTTACCCTCTGTTTTGCAAAATTCATTTTTGGAAAAAGTGATATACCTTCAAGTTTGAATTTTACAAAAAATTTCCAGAAATGCAGCAAATTGTCGGTGTAGATGCATTTTGTACAGAAATAGGGTGATTCAGCCAAAAATCACAAAAACTGAGATTTTCTAGGATGTTTCCCTCTTTGGAGTTGAAACTAGCGAAATAGGTCAATATTTGAACACATTTCGATCAAAACCATGCATTTTATAAAAAGGGTCTGAAACGATACGGAACCCAGAACATGGTCGAAATTTTGTTTTTCGATCTAAACTTGGTAAGACCCGAGTATCGTACCTGGTTACATTTCGACCTTTGTCAAAACTGAAAACTTCCATGAAAATTTATTTCGACAGAAATTTCAAATATTGTTTACAGGAAAATAATCACATATCTGGTCCCTGATATAATTTTTACTTACTGCGGTATTACAGGATTAAAAGAACATGATATTGCTGCAGTTACTAACTTGTTCTATTGTAATTCTTTCCAACTTCAATAAAATGTACAGTATCATTCTTGGTTCCTCATCTGTAATTGCTTTCCAATCATATTTGATGTGGTCCAGGTATGCCTCTTCTTTCCATTTTGTGGGCGACTATGTGGATGAAAAACCAGTAGATTTCATGGGCAGGCAGAAAACAAGGATTGTTGCAATTGATGCATTATGCAGCCCAGGAATGAGACAGTATAGACCTGAATGCCTCCTCCGGTATGTTAAAGATTTTGACCTTGCAGATTATATATGGAACTGCCATCCTGCATTTCAATAAAAGAGATTTAGAAAAGACACCATTGATTGTCTACTTACTGCTCCATTGGGTAGTAGATCAGCGCTGTGGGTACTTTCAGAACACCATGTTGACTTCTTATCCCAGAGATGGCATGTATTTATCTAGCTTCGGTTGAGAAATTTTTCTTTTTCACAATGCAAATCTGACAGGACCCCACTAACCCATTTAGTAAATGAATCATTTTAAGGCTGCGGGTGTTAACCTGCTCGACCCCCTTCACTCAAACTGTTTAATAGTACATAAAAAATTATGTAAGGCCTTATTAAACAAAATAAGGGTTGTAGAGCGGTGATGTGATTATTGTATTTTTTATTCTTGAGATCCCGAGTGCAATCCATGTTATAGTTACTCTTCGAAAGAAAATTTAACTCTGTTAACCTTGAGCTGTAATTTCGTGTTGTCCTTACACAACCCATTTAGTAAATGTTCAGTTGTGTTATGTTCATTTTGACGGGGTAATACAAGTCATGTTTGTGTTGATATTTCCTAACCATTAACCACTTTATTAAGTGGATTATATTTGGGTTTATGCAAATTGAAGATGACACATCAGACACGACATGAATACAACCAAACATTACCCATTGTCTCCTCTAATTCCAGGCAAGTTTCCAGTTCCCACCCTTAATTATCCTAACTGCACCATTTTTTATCAGCCAAAAAGCAAAATTTTGTTAATGAGAGTTTTCAGGTAATTTCCCAAAAAGAGAAGAGCCTGCACATATAAGGGTGTGCAATAATGAGAGAGAATTTCCAAAAAACGATTAAGAGCAAATATTCAAATAAAGATTATACATCCTTTCTGTCTGAAACTGTGTCGTAGATTTAAACTACGATTGCACCATAGAGATCCAATTAAAAAGAAAAGAAGTAGGTTTTTTTTTGTTTTGTTTTTAAACGGTCTGGGGAATGGAAATGGAACTTCATTTTGGTTCTCCCCGAAAACAACCATCTTTTTCTAAATCCATTTTAAAAGAAAGAAAAAAAATCAATTGTGAAAAGAAGTACAAGGAGACTAGATAAGCAAGGTGATGGAGCGGCTGACAGAATCAAACTTTACAACAGAAAAATGAGAGGACAGGGACCATATATCTCTAAGTAAAGAGTACGCTTCCCAAGAGATCAGATTTGCTTTATATTGATAGAATTGATCTAGGCCTTACAATCAGAGAAGATCATCTTGAACACTTCAGAACCAAGGATTTCAGGATCAGGGGAAGATCCAAAACAGGCTTTGCTGCTATAAACCACCTGTTGCAGATCGAACAACGACACCACTACCTGATAATCTCGTCTTGATCCAAGCCCCACTGTTTACAAACAGCATTGTAAATCTTAAAAAAGATTTATGGGTTTGACTGTTTAACTATCTCTACCAGTCACTTTTCTATACCTTATAATGAGTTCCATAGTTTGTGCAGAATATGAATAAAGCATTTCTGTCCTCAGTTTGATGGTTTATCATTAGAAGGCTAAGCCTCTAGGGCCCATATGGAGATTATACACAACCTGTATCTGGGGAATATGCCTTCTCTAATATGTTAAGTCTCTATTCTTGGCACATTTTGCTTTTGATAGTGAGAGTTTGCATCTATCAGAAGAGAGAATTTTGTTAGCCAGGCACACCATTTTGGATGAAGTTCCTGTATCTAATATTTTTGGTGAAACAATTTCTAGCAAGTTAAAATTATAAGGGCCTATTTGCTTATAAGGGAGTATTGTTGATCTATGACTGTCACTGGGGGGGGGGGGTGTTCAATCAGTGACCTAAATTCTTCCCCCCCCCCTTTTTTTTTCTCCCTCAAACTGATACTGGTTGCCACTGTTGGTATTTGACTGATAATCACGCATTCATGTACACACCCCAGACTGACTGTCAAAGGCTCTACCATGTGTGTATATCCATCGTGCAGAACACACACTTCCAATTTTGGTACAAGCACAATACAGAAGTCCACACCCACAACACAGAATATATGTGATTCGGCAAGTTGCCTACATCCACAGAGCAATGCTATTGGGGCTTCGTATTTGCTCAATGCATTACTTTTGCTATACCTACAGCTGGGAGCACCTACATGGGCCACACCCAAATTTTCCCAACATAGGATTGAGAGGGCATTACAATGCCAGGACACTAGATAGAACCCACTATTAGGGAGCACCCACTGAACACACTTTGTAGAAAACAAAGTTTGGGCTTATAACAGTGCCCTACAATCATGTATAGGCTAGTTTAGGTTCTCAACATGCAACACCTTATACTAGCAGTAATACAAGATGCAAAAAACAATTGAAGTAAATGGGAGATGAAAAACCTTACAACCCTTTGTTTGTATTAGATTCAAATGTTCTGTGATGTCCTTGAGATTCTATGGAGCCCACTGGAATTATCAACTTTTCCCTTGTATGGAGAAACTTGAGCTTTCAAGTGTGCCTTTGCATGGAGGGGACCACACACATCTTTTCTCTCTTCTTTCTTGCTTGCTTGTCTTCAATAGCTTCCATTCAATGCACCATTAACTTGTTCCAGCCTTATTGCTTCTTCTGTGACTTTCTTTCTCAGGAAATGATATCTGATGGCAATATGCTTTGTCCTTGAGTGCATGACATGATTTTTTGAGACGTTGATGGCACTGGTATTGTCACTGTAAATCACTACAGGCCTATCAACTTCAATGCTCAAATCCTTCAACATTTGCTTCATCCATAACATCTATGTAGAATAGAATGCGGCTGCTATCAGTGCTATGTGTTTAGCCTTTCCAGCCCAATCTGCATCCGAGAATGCTGTCAATGTAAAATCCTTGGTCCTGAGTGATGCAGATTCATCACCCAAATGGGCTTATTTTATTAGAAATAAGTCTAGGGTTGGGATATATACATGTTGGGCCCTTGTTCCCAAGGGTTTTCTATGTATTAGGCCACTTTAGTGGGCCTGAAATAGGGGTATATAGGTTGCATACGGGATTAGCCCAATACTTAGTCTTATTTTTGTGTTTTTAATTGAACCGGTTTAAATTGGTTGCATTCAATTGGTTCAATTGATCTAATTTAAGTGAAGTGATCCTATTGGCTAAGAGGTTCTTATATCCTATTGGCTAGTAGGGAATTTTCTTTTATCGTAAGTAGTTTAAGTTGTTTTTAAGTCATTAGGACTCTATTTTGAGTCTAAGTTGTTTTTAAGTCATTAGGACTCTATTTTGAGTCTATTTCAGTTTCCTAGTCAGTTTAAGTTAGCTAATAGGTTAAGGATTGGGTTAGGCCATTCCTTTTTAGTGTTTAAGTCTAACTTTGAGTCTTTTATATAAGGTTCTAAGGGGGCCAAGTATTGAACACGAATTTGATTAATGAAAAAGCTTTTGTTTGCTGCCATAGCTGTTGCTCTGCTTTGTTGAGTGTTGCCTTGTGAGTAATATCAAGGTGAGGGATTGGTGGACTCCGATCGACTCCTTGCATCTTGTAGATCGGGAGGTCCTTCTTCTAGTTCTTCAAAGCTGCTACCATTGAAGATTTAATCTTTCAAGTAAGTAGTTTATTAATTCAGCATTTAACCTTCTTCTAATCCTCTAACCTAAACTCCATTAAACCTGCAACTCCCTCCTCAACTAGGACTTGCTTGTAATTCCAGATTTAGCTTACACCCTCAAACCCTACTTCCAGCCCACATTCCCTACATCACTCCCCCGCACTCGACCTTAACCCTAGCCTTTAGTATTCACTCTAACCCCTCCATTCCCCCATTCCATTAAACCCTAAAACCTGCAACTCAATTCTGCCCTAAAACGCAGAATTTTAAAACCTTCCCAAACCCTAACTTCTTTATACCAAAATAACCCCCTAGACCTGCCCATTAATACCCTATAAACCTCTTTCCTAAAATCTGCCCCTAAACCCTAGATCTCACAAACAGTCCATTTTCATAAGGCCTCTAACCCGAAACCCTAGATTTCCAACTTCATCCAAATTGATCCAAACCTACACCAATAGACTCATAAAAACCTGCACATCATTACCAAATAAAACCCTAGCTCGAAACCCTAACCCTAACCCTCATTCTGCCCTAATTAGCCTAAGCTGTCCCAATCGGCCAGCCTTGTTAGGTGAACCCATTAACCTGGCTCCTAATGGGATTATTCCTACCTAGGACTACATTACTGAGATACCATAGGCCATAGTCAATGCCCTACTGGTATCCTTTAAGTACCTGAAAATCCTCTTCACAGATACTACATGAGTCTCCTTGGGCCCTGCCCGATATCTTGCTACCATAAACACAGCTTGCAAGATATCCTCCGTACTAGTTGTCAAGTACAAGAGGCTTCCAATCATTGACCTGTTAGAGGTGTGGTCAACTGATGGTGATGCATCATCTTTGATCAGTTTGCATCCAGTCATCATGGGTGTACTGACAGGCTTACAGTATCATGAGTGTACTGATGGTGATGCATCATCTTGATCAGTTTGCATCCAGTCATCATGGGCGTATTGACAGGCTTTTCAATATTTCTCTCACATACTTGGATTGTCAAATGAAAATTCCTTCATTGGA
This sequence comes from Telopea speciosissima, assembly GCF_018873765.1. NCBI lineage: Eukaryota > Viridiplantae > Streptophyta > Magnoliopsida > Proteales > Proteaceae > Telopea > Telopea speciosissima. The sequence continues at coordinate 19,095,513 of NC_057919.1, read as the reverse complement.
GAACTGATATTAATGAAGGAAACACATTACAATAATATCACCCAACATGGACTTTTCAAACATTGGTGGAGTTCCCAGACATTGCCGACCCCATTAAGTTGGGATAAGGCTGAGTTGTTGTTGTTGTTGTTGTTGTATGTTTATGATTATTCGTAATTCCTTTTGAGTAACTTATTGCTATTTTTCTTTCATTAACAAGCATCAACCCAAATGTTGGTTGCACCAGGGAGACTAATAAGGCATTCTGTGGATTTTTCGATCAATCAAAGCAGCATCTGTACCAGGAAACATTTCAAGTGGAAGCATTTTGTGGGGATAAGAATGCTCAGGAATTTGAAAGCCATAGTGGCAAGGCTGGGAGTGTCCAGGCGAGAACCTTGAGAAACCTTTTCTTATGGTGTATTTTTCAAATTTATATTGTCATGAAAAACTTTTGCTGCTACCATATTCTTTCTGGATTTCTTATCCCATGTTGTACTTTTTCTAGATGGACAGACCTCTTTCCTCTCCTGAGGGACTAAATGATGGAGCATCTATAGCTGAATTGATTAATAAATCTCATATCGAGCTGAGTAGGCAGTCTAAAGACCCACAAGATGATATTGGGATTGTAACAGGAAATTGGGGCTGTGGTGCTTTTGGAGGAGACCCTGAACTTAAGAGTATAATTCAGTGGCTTGCTGCTTCACAGGTAATTTTTTTACTCCGCTCCATCCATGTTCTAAATATATAAAATATAATACTGAACTAAAATAAAATTAATGCCAAATCCTTGGGGATAGTAGTAAAACAGAAGGTTCAGGAATAAAAGCCATATCACTGAATGAACAGATTTCCTTGTCACCAAGCTGATGGTTGCATTCATAGTTGTCAAGGTGCCTAGGTGCGACACTTACTGCTGTCTTGTCCTTCTCTAGAACAATGAGAGTATAAAAGGCCTCTCATGATGTTGAGCCTGCAGGCCAGGTTAAGTGTTGAACCATGCTTTTGTCTGCAAATTGTAGTGTCATGGGTTTGAAGTTTTAACCCAGTTTGAGTAGAAAATGTGATTTAACGCGGGAAGCTGCAATGTAAAATATAAAACTGAACTAAAAAAAATTGATGCCACATCCTTGGGGATAGTAGAAAAACAGAAGGTTCCGGAATAAAAGCCATATCACTGAATGAACAGATTTCCTGGCACAAAGCTGATGGTTGCATTCATAGTTGTCAAGGTGCCCAGGTGAACCAAGGGCGATCGAGGGGGTAAAAAACCAAGGCGACACTTACTGCTGTCTTTATCTTTTTTTTTTTTTTTGCTAGTATTCTTCAAAAAAGGCCTCTCATGATGCCTGCAGTCCAGGTTAAGTGTTGAACCTTGCTTTTGTCTGCAAATTGAAGTGTCATGGGTTTTAAGTTGTAGCCCAGTTTGAGTAGAAAATGTGACTAAAGGAGGAAGCTACAGATGGACGTTATGATGGTTCACCAACAATGATGTAGGGTGTTGATTTGGTGCACTGGGCCAGTTTGTGATGCAGAGCTTAGTATATACCTGTTTAAGAAGAAGAATCAAGACCCCATTTGAGGCCCATTGGTTTAAGTTATAACCAGCCCAGTCAAGTCCTTTTTTCTGCCCACCAGTTTAAGTTATGTTCAGGCCCACGCTTAGCCCCATATGGTTATAACTTAAGCCCATCATCGGCCATCGGTTTACTATATTGAGACCCATATAATGGCCATAGATTGGTGGAGATCCTGGACATATCTTGTGGTCCCATGTTGGAGAATATCTACTGTTATAGTTTCTATTTTTGATGTTATTCTTTTCCTCTTTTGTTTAAGTCATTAGATCTCCTAGGAAGTTTCTATTTTGTTTGATTGTAGGCTACGTAGCACGATTTTGGCAAACATATTGAGTCTTCTTCAATGAGACAACAGCTCCCATGGTGAAGTAGTGGCAACCAAGTTGGTGAGACCTGGGAATGGTAATGTAGGACAGGATTGAAGGTTCAACCAGTCCCAAAACAGGATCTGAAATCAGGGAAAAGGGTACAGCTTGATGGGGTAAGATTGGGTTGGATTGGAGGATTAATGGGTAGGCTTAGGATAAGGAGAAGGTGAGGGAATAGGTCTGGAATAACAGGGAAGTCAAGGGATTGGTCAAACAAATCTGGAGCAGGTTCTTCTTCTCTGCCGATTTGAGTAACAGGGTAGAAAACAGGGTTTTAATGGGTTTTGGGAGAAATTCTGTAGCAGATAATCTGCTGGGTAGAATGGGATGAAACAAGGATCGAGTGGAAGTCTTAGTGGGGGGAAGGTTTGCTGAAAAGATGGGAGGAAGTTGATGGTTGGATTGAGCCGGGGAGGGGAGTAATGGAATTAGAAGGTTAGTCCAAAAATAGAAACTAACCAAGGATTTGCAGTGCAGGCAACAACAGTGAGCCTCGGCTGTAGTAGAATGGTCTTCTAAGGTCTTGAAAGCTTGAAGGGGATGAATAATAGCAACTGGAAGAGACCTCCTAGGCTTCCCACTGCAAGGAGTCAGCTAGATCAGACACCAGCTCCTTGTCCAAGGATCAAACACCAAGGGAAAACTTCAGTAGAAGTAAACTTGCATGGTAGCAGTAGTTGAATATCAAATCGTGGGCTTCTTGCTGCCCCTAGGTTGCTTTTATTAACTGAGGAAAAGAGGTGAAGGATTCAAAACTGGAAAGTCTCAAAATTAGAAACTTCCAATTTGGACCTTTCTTGAGATACAAGACACTATCAGCCCAAATAACTCATGGCTGATGTGAGACTGACTTTCTACTAACAACTTAAACAAGTAAAAGGACTTACTACCCTATGGGACCATAACTTAAATTAGACCAGCTGAACCAACTGGTTCACTGGTTTATTACAGGACTCAAGAATTAAAACATAGCAACCCAATAGAACAGCACTGTTCACGTGAACAGTGTTACACCAACAGTTGGCTGCCAAGGTAGGCAGCAGCCTTCTTCTTCTTCTTCTTCCTTGAATACACCCTTGGTTCTACATCAAATGGTGGGTGGTGAAGCCTTACCTAGGTCTTGGTGGTGAAAGTGTGAAATCAGACCATATCCTCTCTTTCCTTTCCTTCTTTCTTTATTTTTCTTAGGGCATTCCATATCGACAAAAAACCACACCAAATTCCATAGCTTTGAGTCCACTATCTCGATCATGATTTTCCTACCCCCAGAGGTAAAGGAAAGGTCCTTCCCTTTTGGGACGGTTGTGGGAAAGGAGGGATTTGAACTCCCCAACACAAACCACGTGCTCTAATCCTCTGAGATACAGTCCCCACCCCTTGGTGATTCCCTGCCTAATACTCGCTGTTGTGGGAGTCCTCACTGTTATAACTTATAAGGACTGTTGTCTGAAGATTGAAGAGCATCACAGCTTGTGGCAGTGTTCTTACATTTCTGGTTTTTGTTTTGGTTTTGGTTTGATTCTCACCCCATTTTCTCCTTCATTTCCTTCCCTTATTCTTTGTTATTCTATTATTATTTATTCACTGTTCTGCAGGTTTTCTTCTTCAGCTCTCGGTCTAGTGTTTCTGTTCTAACCTAGTTGCAGGAGTTTGCGTCTTCAGTCCAGCCAATCCAGCCATTGGATTGGCCTAATTTTCTAATATTATTTGCTTCTCGGTTCTCTCTACCTTAGACTAGAATTGGCTGGTCAACTGACACGCAGATTGTGAGATATTGATTTAGAAGTTACTAAATTCTGTCTTTCTAGAGTTTCTATTTTCTGCTACCTATTGGTCCGGTAGATCCAACGAATGGACCAGCTTGATATTTGGAGGGCTTATACAACCTACTTAGAGGTCGACTCGATTCTAATTTGAGCCATATCCGATTGTTAGCTTTTGAGATATTAGAACTCCCTATATGCTGTCCTTTCACAAGTTAAACTTAGATTACTGTGATTCTGTACTGTGTTTATTGTTGTTCTCTAAATCTTATTTGGTTTACCTAGAACTCATCAGTTTGAGCACTGCAAGTTGAAAGACTTAGGACAGGGCCTGGATCCAGCCCTACTGGGATGGCTTGGCCTGGGCAGGCTGAGCATAATGGTATGTAAAAGATTTTGGTCAGGACACCCCCGCCACATGATGTCCTTATACAGGCTGGTGGCCTACTGGACCAGCAGATATTTTTTTCTTTAAAATAAAAGCCAGCAGGAAATTTGGTGAGAAATACTAGCAGTTTCATAGACTACCAAAACATGTAACAACTAGCTTGTTTTTTTTTTTTTTTTTAAATATTGACCTTAGCCCAGCATACTGTTTTTTGTACACCATGTTGTGATGTTTTAGCTCTCTTTGATTTGTACTTATCTTCTTTAATAAATATTTTGGTTTATTTTTAAAACAGGGGGAAAAACCTAGGTACATAACTAAGCGAAGATTTTTTGAAATTTTATACCCCGAATAGAAACTTAAGTTACTACCTGCATGCACAAAGACGAGGGATATCATTCAATTTGATTGAACAAGATTGTACACTGATGTGTATGTCTTTGGGGTTTATGCATGTATGGATGGATTTGTTGGGCATGTGGAGTCAAAAGGCATTTGTACCAAGTGGTAGACGGTTTTGTGACGTTTAATGTGTTGTCATTGTTTGCAACCTTCTTGGCCATAGTAGTGCCAAGACATAGTGATGATGTGTGTTTGGTACTGTTGGAGAGCTTGGAGTGTTGCAGCAGAAGTAACTTCATAGGGGTATTGAGCTGTCCTTTGGTTGGTTTTTGTGGAAGCTCAGAACATGAGAAAGGAAGGCCTCTGAGTCAGCTTTCCATCAGTTCAAGTATCAGATCAATCCGATACTGGTATTTGAAGTTATAGCAAAAACATCCAACATGGTCTGTGTGCTTCAGGAGGGTGGTGTCTGCACATCAGTTGGATTCAAGGTCATTTTTGGAGTCCGTGGTTTGTTCCTGAGTTGAAGGAGTGTGCATGAGAAATGTAGCCCTTTGAGTCAGTTTTACATCGGAAAAAGAATCGGGTCAATCAAAGTTCGGACGAAGAAGATGTGGCCATTTTGGTAGAAGCGTGCATCTGCCAGTTTCAACGTCGAGCATAACAGTTTCCATGTCGAGAAGAATCATTTTAGTATCGAAATCTGTCGGAGGGTCGTAGACAGATTAAAGGCTGTACTAGACACCAAGACAGTGCCAATGGACACTCTAGATGTCGACACGGGCCATTTTAGTGTCTAATTTTGTTAACACACAACTTATTGGGCTTAAGTCAATTTTGCCTATAAAAGGGCCACAAAGGCCATTTGTCTAGTGTGTGAAAAAGAGAGAAAACCCCTAAAAAGGGAGAGGTAGAGACTATTCCAATCCAAGACCTTGATTCATCCATGCCTATGGCTCTTTGAGAAGTTTGAGAAAAAGAGAACTTCACCGTCTATTCCTCCTAGAAGGTGAGATTGAAAGGGAGAACATCGTCTCCAATTTCTTCCAGTTGAAGATACTCAGGTTAAAGGTAACTCATTGAGCAAATCCCTGTGTTTGTGATTCTAGGTTTATTTCATTGTTGAATAAACCTATTATCTTGTATGTAAGGGTTGGGATTTGAGATTGATTTTCATTATCATTTAAGGGCTATCAAGTTGGGGCTTGATAGAGTTAGGATTATGGCCCTAAGTATCTTTGTTGGAGCAAAGGTGTGTAATAGGGGTAGAGGTAAGGGTGTTAAACGGTCCGGTTTCGGTTAAACGGTTCAGTTCGGTTTTGATTGCTTGAGGGTAGAAACCGTAACCAGACCGATTAACTAAATGGTCTCATGATCAAAACCTGGACCGTTTGGTAACGGTTTCGGTTAAAAGGTTTTAAAACTGTTTTGCTTAAATGGTTCTATACGGTTTTACACAGTTTCGGTTAGACGTTCTATACACATTTACTACTCTATTTACTAATACTAGTTATTACTTATTACTTACTAAGTTATTAGTTTTTTTTTGGAAAAAGGAAATCATTCATGAAGAAACGTGACTGCTTAGTAGTTGCTACTTGCTAGATTTTGACTTTTTGTTTATAAACGAAAAAAAAATGTTAAGTTTTTACACAGTTAGACGGTTTGTTTATAATCTATTTTAATTGGATTACACGGTTTGAAACCGTTGGATTAATCGGTCTCAACCGAACCGAACTGATTAAATAAACGGTGTCATTTCTAAAACCATAATTGGACCATTTAACTAAGCGGTCTATCGATTTCGGTTTAAATGGTTCGGTTTGGTTTTAGTAAACGGTTTCGGTTTGGTTTTGACACCCTTGGGTAGAGGCTCCTTGGTCGTTGTAGTGATCAAAATCGTGTAGTGTATTGAGTAGGGGTGTCAATTCAAAGCCCGGCGCGGTAGAACCCACCGAGCCCGCCCGACTAAAGATCGGCCCGGCCCGGCCCGTTTACTAAACGTGTCGGGCTTAAGCCCGGCACATTTAGTAATTGGGCGGTCTCGGTGTGAGGTCTTAGCCCGTCGAGCGCCCGACCGGACCGACTGAATGCTAGCCCGACCGAGCCTAGCCCGACCTAGCTCGACCTTGATGTGTAAAGATATCCCAGGAACTAGGTGATCTTCCATCCTCTCCTGCTGCTCCTTCCACCTTCAACACAGAACCACCACCACATATATACTCAGTATTTTCTTATCTATGATTTGATTAGCTCCTCCTAATCTAATCTTCCATAAAAAAAAAATTCAGTTTCAATTTGATGACAGGAGATCTAATATAAGGTTTTTGATGATACTATACCTGAAAAGCTGAAGTTCATGCACCAAAGACGAAGTCGGAGGGGAAGTCATGACGGCTATATTTGGGTGAGTTTTGGCCTGAGCCCACCTCTGATGAAGCTAATAGACAACTTAGCAGATGAAGAAGAAGAAGAAGAAATAGCCAAATTGACTACTCTTTTCTTGAACCCACCTCTACTAATATTTCACTCAAATCGTTCATTGTTGATGAGATGGAACCCATTGAAGGGTATAATGTTGTATTAATTATCAGTGCTGAGAAGTGTCAATTTAAAAAGATTGAATCAATTACATGACATTTGGTCTGAAACATCAATTAGCCCGACCGTTTAGAGTTAAATAGGTCATTAACCTGACCGAGACCCGTTTCAGGCCCGTTAAGCCCGAATAAGGTTGTCCCGATTAAAGACCGATCACCGACCAACCGAAATGAAACCATACCATGCCCACCCAAGGCAAGCCCGAATGCCTAAACGGTCGGACACGGTGCAGCCTATAAAATTGGTGAGGCCCGTTCAGGCCCGACCGAGACCGACCGGTTGACACCCCTAGTATTGAGCAAAATACGAAGCCCCATTGTTCCGTGGACATAGGCACATTGCTGAACCACGCAAATCTACGTCTTTATGGTTTGTTTGTTATCTGGATATTGGAGTGTGTGTTTTGTAGAGTGGGTGTGGACGACTTGGTATACCTGGCCATATTGTGGTTGCGAGGTGGGTGTGCATACGATTGTGTGATTGATAAAAATTTTCAGCACCAGCCAATCATGACTACAGGGATTTCATTGTTTCCGTGTCAAGCAATGCAAATCAGGTCAAGGATTTGACATTTTAGAAGACATTGATTCACCCCTCCCCTTTCAGTGTTAGATTGGGAACATCAAAATGTTATATATAACATTCTTATAAGAGATTGTTATTATAAACAAAGTCTATTATTATTATTATTTTTTATGAATAAGAAATTCATTACCAAAGAAAAGAGAAAAACAAATACAGCTTACAAGGCCCTGACTTTACAAAGAGGGGGAATCATGGGCCAAAGTAATAGAAGGGGAAAGACCCCAAGCACTGGCACAACGAGAAGGGGCTACAAATATCATGGATTTGACGCAAAAAAGGATGGTGTCTCAAATCTGCTGGAAGGATCTAGACTTAGAAGTCCATCTTCTAAGGTTGCGTTCCAACAAAGTGTGGTAGATAGCAGCTCCAAATGCAAGTCTTCCCACTGTATCGCTGCAAGATTTTCTGGTGAAGGTCATGTCCACCCAGATCCATTTTCTGTCAAATGGAAAACTACTTCTTTGAGGCCAACATTTGGACAGGAGGCCTTTCCAGACTGAGGATGAGAATGGGCAGTCCAAGAAAATGTGATCGAAGTCTTTATGGTTGAAAGATGTTAGAGATATTGAGGTTGTATTATCAATAAAAATATTAGGATTGTTTTTCTTGTTCATATTACACTTTAAGTTTAAGCTTTCTCTTGACTGGATCCAAAGACATGCATTAAGCCTGGACCTGCCATTGTAACCCTATTCCCCCCAACAGAAATGTTTTTTCAAAAAATGGCCCTGCCCAAGTATCTGGACATATATCTAGGCAGGGTCTGATCCCTAGCGCATTTGGGATGGTAATGTAAGGCTAGGTACAGAATAACCCAACCCCAAATATCGCCCAAAATAAAGTCCAACAGTCCCAACAATAGAGGTCAACAAGAAGCAGCTAAACAGGGCTGCCAAAAGTCAGCCTCAAATTTGGATCGAATGGAGGCCTATGTAAGGGGATGTTGTGCTCTGAATATTCCCCTGATCTGATGACAGATTGCAGAGGTAAAGGCCTTTAAAATTGCAGCAGGAAACTTATGGAACAAACCAATTGCAGGCCTGTTCTGGAGGTTTCTGAAATTTCAATCAGCAGGCCTCAGATCTGGACCTCCTGGTGATCGAGTGGAGGTCTTGGACAAGGAAATAGATCTCCAGAACTGCAGCTGTATTGGATCTCAGGTTGCAGAGAACAGTAGGCTCGAATCAGCAGTATTAAAATAGAAACTAACCAGTTGCAGGTATGAAGTTGACTCTCAGACCAGTCACCAATCTTCAGTGGCAGAGTGGGTTGTTTGAGAGCCTCAGAAGAAGATCAATAACTCCAGTCATAAGGCCTGAAATAACTCTCTCAGACCAGTATTTAAACCAGCACGGCTATGAGGGGCTTAATATGGTCTTCAGAGATCAATTAGTAGCTTCAAACCAGGTCTCGGATGCCTTGGCTAAGTCCAGAATTTTTTTAAAAAAAGAAAGAAGGATAAAGGGATAATGGATGGGCCTCTCTTTAGCTCTGATGCCAAATAATATAGAGATAGGGCACTGTTAACGTATCCCACACTTGGGATCAATAGACTGTCCAACAGTAACTTTTTTGAATTCTGTTTTAGCCCTGTTCTTCCTGCTTTGATCTGCACATCAGATGGGCTGAAATTGCCACCCTACCATGATTTCCAATGTTGCATAATTAAATTTGCCAGAATAGTGAACTTTTTTTTAATCTTTTTTATTCTTTTCCTTTTGATTAGTGAAAAGTGGTTAACAATTGATGGTTTGTGTCATCCAATCAGTTCCATTGGGTTTGGTTTCTTTAAAATTTGGATCCTATTGGATCCTCCTTGGAAGAACTCCAGAAGCTTGTTCTATTCTTAAATTTGTCTCATTTCTGTTCTCGAGTCTTAATGTCAATCTCGGAATGTACACTTTCAGGCATTTAGACCTTTCATTTTGTATTGTACATTTGGAGAAGAGACCTTGCGGAATATGGAACAGGTATTCTCTTCTACAATCGATTCTTCTTCTTTTTTCCCTTTTTTTTTTTGTTAAGTATTTGCAATGGCAAAAGAGTATTTGGCATATGATCCTGCCATCCTTACTACAATCTTGGTCATTGATCTGGATTGCACTTGATCCCCTAATCCCGTAATCCTCTATGTTGTCTGGGTGATCAGAAGTTGGGTCTGACCGGGCAAACCCATTAGGTTGCCAATTCAAAACATTTCTCCTTGTGGTTCACCTCAATTTCTAGTGACCTTTGCAGGTGACCCAATGGATACTGTTACATGAATGGACGATCGGAGATCTATGGAACATGTTATCAGAGTACTCATCTCAGAGATTGAAGAGAAAAACCAATACTGGTTTCTTTACTTGGCTCCTTCCTTCTTGACTACATGTTGCTCTTTGATGTCTAATGAAAATTGTGAATCAGGATGATCTTCAGATTAATGACAGAAAATAAATGAGCATTTTTCTTTTAGGGAAAGGTGGTTGGTGGATCACCTATACCTTTGCTAGCTATCTCCTGCAACTCCAATTTCAACCAGGTTGCTGGATGATGTGACCAATCAGGGAGATTTACCATGTAAATCCCTCTGATCCAAGATTTTCACTGGATGGATCAGTTGATCTGGCTCATACTTTCTGATTTGGATGAAAAGATGGGGGTTATCACAATTGTTGGATGGATCGGCGTTGGCCAATCCGTGTCGCCAATGGCCTTGACTGGATCACCATACTTGAAACCTTGCATCTAATTGGTAATGTATCGAGCTCCTCCCTTGTCATTTTGTCCCTCTCAGCTACCTGGCTCATAATTTGTTGTGCTTTCTTCTCTTAACAATTGCTTGCAAAGGTTTCATGTTTATCATAGTTTGCTGGCTCGGATTTTTTACTTGACTCGGGATCCTTAGGAGCTGGTCGACTCAGGGAGTCATGTAAATAAGGGTTTTTGTCGGATATGAATGAATCATTACATATAATATTATGGAATTGAAGTAATGATGGATTTGGCATGTTGGTGTAGTTTTTGCGTTTAATTTGCTTCATAGGTATGATGATCGCATAGCTATATGATAGATATATCTAATGAAATCAAAGGATTTAGGGTTACCTGAGGTAGAAGACTACTCAAGAACTGTGCTGGAGGTTGTGCACAACTCAAAACACGCAAGCTCCAAGTTGGGGAAGGTAGGGGAAGAATACCTTCAAGAGCTATGCAGAAAATTCTCATATAAGAAGACTCTCTAGCACTCTAAAAACTAGAGCCATAAGCCTCAAGGACGTAGGCATAACCCTTATTATAGCGTAAGATTCTCCTTGAGCCTTTCTAGTTCAATTAGAAACAAACTTGAGATATGATCATTGTGACATCAATGGTTAAAAACAATTGTAAAGACCATTCACAACCCCAAGTGGGTGTGAATCTGTCTTTGGCAAGGTTTCCTTATTCAAATTCGTGCAACAAAATGTTTAGTAAATATTAGGGCTTTTCATGAAGCTTTTGGAGTCCCCAAAAAAAAAAAAATTCCAATTCTTACCGGGCCTTTTCAGGTGTTGACCCAACCTCAACACTCATTTAGGGTTGATTAACTTTCATTAAGGCTCTGTTTGGTTTTAAGGGGAATTAAAAGGAAGGGAAGTGAAAATTTTAAAGTTAAATAGGAAGCTTTTGTAATCATTACCCCATGTGACTATATCACTTGCTCCAAATCATTCCATATTTGGTTATTACATTTCATTTTACTTTGCATTCAATTCCCTTTAGGTGTGTTTGGTTGCAAAGCAAATGGGGAAGGAAAGTGAAGGGAATTTTTTTTTTCTTTTTTTAAGTCGTTTGGTTCCAAAGGAAGTCACATGAAATTAATTTTGCTAAGTCGTTCGGTTGTCTGTGAAATTGATGTAAAATCAACGTAAATTTTTTTAAAATTTATAATCCAACCCACTATACTAACTTTCACTTATTAAGGCTCTTTCTTAATAATTTATGGAAAAAAAACGCTAACCGGTGCTGCAGCGTAGTGTGTACTTGCGCTTAGACATTGCCTTGCAAAATGGCCGGTGCACCCCCTGGAGAGGCAGAAAGGACCAAGGGTGCGCCAATCATTCCAAACTTTTGAAATATATAACAAAATTATAATGAATTTGAAATACTATTTGAAAACACATCATATCCACCCCATTGAGACCCATAACATTTACACATAAATGTGCATAGGCAATTAGAGAGCCTCTAAATTCTAACAATTTGGATGGTCAGATTGCAATGTCAAGTTCCTAATTGAAGTTTTCCAACTACAATGTGAGCATTGTATACAAGGGCAATGATAGGGTTATAAGAAAAGAATATATATATGGAATAAAAACTAGGATCAAATACCATATTCAAAGACCAAAGTTGAGCTCCACAAGAAACACTAATGAAACTCAACGAGTGAGCCAAACATTATAAATCCGAAGTGCAAACAGTTTCATACTTAGCTAATAATGTTGCATCTTATGTAGCTAACAATGTTGTATCTTATGCTAACTCAGCTCCAATGTCTTTGCCTAAGTTAGATCTGAATCCATCCTTAGCCTTAGAGTGGCAAACACAAAAGAGTTCATTGAGTATGCCAGTGAACACAATGAAGGCAGCCCCTGCTCCAAAGACTCCTTTCCTCAAGATCTCACAAGAAGGAGGTTTTTTTTTTTTGATGAGACGCAAGAAGGAGGTTGGTCCCCAAAAACTATCCTGTATCTGGTATGGTAAGCATTCCTCACAGAACCCGCAAGCAAGCAAATCTCTGCCATAAAAAATGCCAATCTACGATGGATAAATCAACATTATATTTAATGGTTAGAACAAAGAAGAAGAATATTACTAATGTCATGGAGTGGAAAATTAAGGCATTGGGTAGATACAGATCAAACAGTGTTACAAACCCCCTTAATAAATAAATAAATAAATAGCAATCAATCAATAGAATCACTTGAGTCCAATAAAAGGAAATATAAGTAGGATTTATTGAAAAGAAAGAAGAGTTAGGCAAGAGTTTCAAGCATGGAGGTATTGAACGTGATTAAAATGGTTGTTTGTTTATCCTTCTTGCTGATCAGCCCAACAACAAGCATTTGACAGATCACATTTCTTAGGTATACAAACTGAACCCTTTGTTTAACAGAAAAACACTACAAATTAAAAGTTAGTATGACTTGTGCACCCTTAATTTAGCAGAACCAAAGACAAAAAATAGAAACTAAGAAAAAACATAAAATAACACATAAGGAGAACTTGAATAACTCTCAATCCACCACTGTGATGATGCTCAAGTTTGGGTTGAATGGAGTAGAAGGGGGAGGGAATAATAACATAGTCAAAACTCAGCCCCATCTGATGTTTAGATACTCTAAAAACAGAGTCTAAACTTTAGACTTATATGCTGTCAAATAACCCTATCGCAGACATGAAACAGCACTAAAAAATATAGTAGATAGAAAGAACTTGAAGAGAAAGAATAAAAGATTAAATAAGCACACAAAGTTCTAAAATCACCTAATAAGAGTTAGAGATAGCCGCTGGAATACCTGCTGAACAGTGATGAAAGAAAGAGGAAAAGAAGGGGTTATGATCATAGTCTTCACCATCTATGACCTGTGGGAAAGGCTTCACCACCAGTCCCAAACCAAGGTTTCACCACCTTGGGTTGTTACTTGCTTCACCACAAGGACTGTGACTGATTCACCACAGTATACATGTTTTTCAAAACATCCAGATCTGTGGGCTAGTGTGCCCTTGTTCTTTATTTATAAGCTGCCATCATTACAACCAAATAGGAAACTCTGTAATAAAGTGAGAAATTTACTACAAAACAACAATGAAAATTGAATAACTAAAACAGTAGCCTCATTGAAATAAGATAGTAGATAGGCATAGTTGTTTTGTATTTATCTTACCGCATCAATGGCCTTGATCAAGAAACCTCAAGATCCACCTCTTCCGTTGCTCCACTCCTAACTAAAAATGTCTTTGCTTGAGGTTCATTTGTCATGAGGAACTCAAAGATGTGGTCAAGCATATCTTCACTAAAACCATCCACTTCTTGTATTGCATCCAACAATAGTGTAGAGTTAAATAAACTATGCCTCTCTTGGACCACAGTCGCCAAACGGTCTATGGAGGCAGCAACAGCAAATATTTGATCACCCAATGCTACCTTTGCTCTCTTTCTCTCTCGAAGCACGTCATGTGATGCACCAGCTCTACTCCCTTCTCCAGCTTGCGATGTGGACATTGGGACTTGGGTGTCTAACCCTTCATTGCCTCTAGTGTCACCAATCTAGACCTTTCTTTAGGTATCCAATTGTTAGAAGTGACACATTGCCCATCCACATGGCACCATTAGGTGGGTCATCCATAGATATTATCATGACATATTTGGCTCTCCTTCAGCCGGGGCGGGAGCTGGAGGATCTAGCCCAGCAAAAACAGGGGTGTTTGAACCACCTGTGAAATGACTCAAACACCCCTGTTTTTTGTGGGCTGAATCCTCCAGCTCTCGCCACGGTTGGAGGAGAGCCAGGTCCTCCAGTCAGAAAATCTTTAGCCATTAATAGAACTACCTGAAATAAGCAATTGAGTCAAAATAGGCAGCCACCAAACATCAATCTACTATAACTTTTTCTACTTTCCCTTCTATATATGTTGGTTGATAGGTGCTTGGTTATTTTTTGTTCATCTTCTCAGGTAATGGCCAGTGCACATATATCCCTTATCACCAATTATCAAGTGGTGGAAGAAAACATCTAAACACCCTTTGGATACAAGTGAAACTATAAAACAATTTTTTGGTCATATTGAAAGTTGGAGAAAGACTCTTCACTGATGGTGGAGAGATTCTCTATCAATGGTGTAGCGAGCAGAAGAATTTATAAGAGACCTGTGGGGTGGTTTCCTTGGTGTAGGAGAAGAATTTAATTAGGGAAAGAGGAAAAGAGAGAAACATGGAAAAGGAAGAAATTAAGAATTGAGTTTCCTGATGAGTGGCAAAGAGAGAGCTTTGAGGGAAGAGATATGAGATGACAGAGATTAATGTTTCCAGAAGGAAAAAAAAATCCAAGAGATACATACCTATCAGGGTTGCTAGGCCTGGGGTTTATTTGCTTAATAAAGGTTTACTTCTAATTGTAAAGAGATACCCATTTAGATCTATTGAAGAAAAAACTTCAATTTGAAGTAATCAATGAAATGTAAGCATTTGAATTCCAGTCCTTTTTAGGGAAAAAAAAAAACCGTGGTGGCAGCAGCACACCTGTTCTATCTTATATATAGAAAGATAGAGATAGAAGTAGATAACCCAGATTATCAAATCAATCCTAGTGGCAAGAATCCAATGTCATGTAAAGTTGTTGAGAGACACAACTGATTTTGATTCTTCTCTGTTATTCGATTTAAGACTTCCTCCAATGGAGACTGAAGGGATTGGGTTTGAGAAAAAGGTTTTAGAGATTATGAGGATCAGAAAGAGATCAAAGGTGGCAGAGAAAAGCTGGGATGAGTCAAAGAAGATGTGGCATATAGCAGGGCCTGCAATTCTAACTGCAGTTACTCAATTCTCTATTGGAATTGTGATGGTTGCGTTCGTCGGCCATCTCGGGCTAGTCGAGCTTGCTGCTGTCTCTGTTGTTCAGAATGTCATTGAAGGCTTTGTATATGGGGTCATAGTAAGTGGCTAATAATTATTTCAGTAATCCTCTCTGCGCAAGGTTCTGGTAACAGCATAATGCAACAGAATAACTATAAATCCAAAAATGAAATCAGGAAGGTAGGGAAAAAAATATTTGCAATATAAAAATATCACCACGGACATATCTTGAAAGAATCAAAAGCTCAACCTAAATTAATAATCAATCACTATCTTAGAGATGCTCCTCGAAACAGGTAATGAAAATTAACTTCAAACCAGTTGATTTCACGAGAAGAAAATGAAACCCTAAATTATTTCATAAGAACAAAAGATGCGGCGAGAGGTTGTGACTGGAGGCTTACCGCGCAGCTTCATCGAGTTTCAGAGATTGATAGAAAGGAAGAAGGTGGACTGCCGGCGATCAAGAACGGTACTTCGTTGAGAGAGGAAGAGAGAAATGTCTCATCGTTGATCGATTACTCTCGGGTTTTGAATTTACTTATTTACCTAAAAAGTGAAATTTATTCTCCATGAGAAAAACAATTCTCCGCAGCTAAACACCTAAAATTATTATTTTGGAAAAAAAATTTCACTTTATATAAAAAATTTTCATTCCCCTTACAACCAAACAAATCTTTTGATTTAAAAAATAAAATAAAAATTACATGTAAAATGTATCATTACTAAATATGATACGAAATTTAAGTAATTTATACAATCACATGGGGTAATTATTACAAAAATTTATTTTTAAGGTTTGAAAATTTTCATTTCCCTTCCCTGTAATTCCCCTTGCAACCAAATATAGCCTAAGAGTCCATAAATTCTTACGGGGTTGGGTTAATAGGATTCAATCTTTAAAACTTCTTGACATTTAAATCTTTAAGTTCAAATGAGTGATTCAAATCAGAAGGCTCGTTCTAAGTACTATCCAATTGTATGTATTAAGAACGAAAAAACAAATATTGAAAACATTTACTTAAGGAATTTTACCCAGGTTTTTTTAATATAAACTGTCTATTCTTATTCAGAGTTTGGGAAGTGCACAATAATGTTTGGAGTATACACGGGATGTATGTAAATACAAGGGGTGTTTGATTTAAATTAAATTTTAAAATTTGACATGTGATTAAACCATGTCCTTTCTATCCAACATGCATTGAAATCGTTTTGAATAGGTTTGCGGGTGCCATGTATATGACTAACATGCTGATTGAGGGTTTATGAAAAAGCATAAACATACTCCATATTGCTATCCATCCCATCCACCCGTGTTGGATAGAAAGGGGTTTACTCCAATTGGATTGGAATCGGATCCAAAATCGGCCGAGGCTGATCCCAGTTCTCCCATCCAACTCGGGCAGATTCTGTAAGCAAAATCATAGATACCTGGAATAAAAGGTTTTAAAACACGGAATCAGTCATTGGCAATTCCAATCTAGATTGAATCTGAATCGAACCAAACTGGTGCTCAAGAACCTTAGAATTAATGATGAAAATGGATAATCGAAAATCCGAATCTGATCCACATCTGTATCCGTTTAGGCATATCCGTATTCGTTTAGAGATCTCCAGAAAAAAAAAAAATCCGAATACTCAGATAAAAATCTGTTTGAAAAAAATCTGAATACTTAATAATAAAAAATTAAATAAATAATGATCTTCAAGGTTTTTGAAGATTTAATAGGTTTTAAAATATGAGGAAAAGAGAATCATGATCTAAGACGATATGTATTGAGAGTGAATTGTATCTACTAGGGGGAGGAAGGTCTGGGTTACACAAGGCAGATTCGATTAGCATCCGAATCCGTTTACGTATTCATATTCAGCCAGGAAATATTCGGATCCGATCACATTCGATTCGTATTCGTATCCGAGCCGAATCCGATCCGTTTACATCCCTACTTAGAATCAGTCCTCAGATCCAAAGATGCAAGTTTTTAGGATTTTTGGGTGTAAATCGAACGTAACGGTGGAAATCAGGATTGGTCACGGTCGATTCACCAATCCAATTCACGATTCTTAAAACCCAGGCTGGAATAGACGGATTCTCGGCCTATCCAGGTAGGAAAATGGAAAACTTTGTAAGTTCTGAGTCTGGATCAGCTCCACATATGTGGAGACTATTTATTCTCCACTTATTGTGGTAAGCTGACACCTGGCCATGCTTCAACCTGCAACCGGATTCTCTATGAAACAGTTTTTGTAATATGGAAAGATGTGGGACCCACGTCATCTTCTTCGACTCAAAAAGTTGTCATTGCTTCTTCTTTCTTCTTCTCCTTCGTGAACACAACAGTGCCCACCCTCTGCACCACCGCCCCCACCCCCTGGTTTTCCTTTGTTCTTTCTCTTTTTTCCCCTTTGTTGTTTCCCTACGAAAGCTTTGGTTAGAGTTTGGAACTCGAAAGATGATTTTTTCCTATGTTCTGGTTCGGGTGCCACAATGGCCTACAACTCCTGCGATGAATTCTCCGAGCTGTCAAAGCAAGTCTGCTGGCATATCCCACCTTCGCTCAGCCATGTCCTCAGATCATCCACTGCTTTAAGCATCGTGAGCTGATCCCAGTTCGAGCTGTAAAATGTGTCACTGAGGTGATAGACGCCGAGATTCAAAAGTTGGATGCAGTCTGTCGAGCCATTGTGGATATCTAGTCAAGTTTGCCTTGGGTTCGGAGCTGCAACACTTGGCCTGAGACTTTGGTTAGTTTGGTCATGGTGACTAAAAAGGATAACTTGCCCAGATTTTGACCTTCCAAATGACTCGAATTCACCACTCGTACAGGCTTTTCCACCTCTTCTTCCTAACCGAACGGTTATTGAAAATTTTAACCACTCCACTGCAATTCAAATCTTGAACCAATTAAGTGAATAGAGATTATCCCATAATGTCCAGAAACACCATTCAAGAACTTTTCTACCCCTTTTTTATCTGAAAAAACCCTTAAAACAGGAGACTCAGAGCGAGTCACTAATCTGTCAATTGACCTTTACCTGATTACTCCTTGACCATATTGGATTCGTTCTTCTAGAATGAGATCTGAAATTGCCCATTGGAATAAATTTTATCTTAAGTAGAGAAAATTTTAGAAGTCCTAGAAAATGTTATAAATCGTATTGAGCAGATCCACCATTGGTACCAGAGTTTCAATTGGAGCCACCACCACGAGAAGCAGTTCTGACTACAGCTCCAACAGTGGGGCAGGGTTGTAGAGGATGGGGATGGGGCAGCTTTGGGAGGAAGAACAGGGTGGGACGGTAGTGCTCACGAAGAAGAAGAAAAACAAAAAAAAGCAGTCTTGAGGCGAAGAAGATGACGTGGGTCCCACATCTTCTAATAATAATAATAATATAAAAAAAAAACAAAGACAACTTTGTGGAAAGTCCGGTTGCAGGTTGAAGCTTGTCCAGGTGTCAACTTACCACAATATGTGGAGCTGATAGATTTCATTTCTCAATCGAAACAACTCGAAGAATCTGTTCTGCAACTTTACCTGCAATTCGAATATCTATTGATTCGTACTGTCGTTTGCTTTTCTCCTCTCTTACTGGAATTTCTGTTAAACATGTGTCATATTTCGTGCTACTTTTCTCTTTTGATTTTTTGACTTTTCTTTGTAGTCATGGCCTTATAACCTGATAACCCGTTTTCACCTGCTAATAAGTAGTCACTAGCCGCATGATTTTTAAAATAAAATTAGAAGAAAAATGTACTAACTTCTGGATCTTTTTAGTTGTTGAATCGGAAGAGAAGTTCCAAGGTTTTCATTTTTGCTATTATTCTTTTCTAATTGTCTAATTTATAGTTTTTCAGACAGGTTAATGCCTTTGTTATTCCAGATATGGTCTTGCAAATTGCACTGAGATTACAACATTTTCTTACGTCTCCAAAAGAAGGGTGCATTTCTGGCTTTCCTTCTGCTGCATTTGCTGGAGCTGTTCTTGTCTCCAAACCAACACAGACGTCTTGTTCCTCTGTTTCTTCATCAAGATTCAACAATTCTACGATACACTCTCCAAAGTTTTCCAGCCTACCTCTGGTGGTATGCCTATGTTGCTCTCTTTTACATTTAAAATCATTTCCAGGAGTGAATCCTTATCATTTTTGAATTGTATATAGTTAATTATTTTTCTTGTGACTTATGGTAACGTATGAGCAGAGGGTAATTGTAGGAGGAGAACCAGGTTGGGAGCTTCTAAAATTGAAGAGGAAGTTGGTTTTGATGGTGGGAAGAAAGATAAGGAAAATAAATTCCGTGATCAGGATGACGAAGATGAACCGATACTAATGGATGAAGAAGAAAGACGGGAATGGAGAAAGACAATTAGAGAGGTGATCGACAAGAACCCCGATGTTGAAGAGGAGGAAGACCCAGTAGAAAGGAGAAAGAAAATGGAGAAACTTCTAGCTGAATTAATACCCTCTAGTTGTGGATGAGGAAGACCCTGACTGGCCAGATGATGCAGATGGGTGGGGCTTCAACTTAGGTCAGTTCTTCAACAATATCACAATCAAGAATGTCAGGAAAGATGATGATGAGAACTATGATAGTGACAAAGAATTGGTTTGGCAAGATGATAATTACATTCGTCCAATAAAAGAGGAATGGGAAGAAACTGTATTCAAGGACATCAGTCCTCTGATCATTCTGGTTCACAATCGATATAAAAGGTTTGTCTTCCACTTGTTCATCTACTGATCCTTGGTCCCCACCCCCCCCCACGGTTCATTGGGGTTCCATTCCAATGCAAATGACACAAACCGTAGTCCTCTGTTACAAGTTCAACAATTCCAAATATTTCACTCAACCTTGGAGTTTTAACAATCTTTTCAGCATCATATACAACGGCTTTTAAAATCATAGAGATCTTATAAAAACCATAAAAACCATTACATTGTTTCTGTGTATGTATTTTAATTCCGACTATTTGTTATTTGGCGAGAGAGATTTGAAAAGTTTTTTTTTTAACCCTCAAGTAGAAAGCTTTTCAGAAACACCCTTATATTGTCGATGTCTTTAATTCAATTAGAAAATTTTGCACTGAGCTCTAAAATTTATTAGAACTGAAAATAAAGGGCCACTTTTTTGGTAAATCAGTAATGTGTGTGTTTTCCTGCCCTGGAAAATCTATAGAGCTTTGAGGAACACCTTCATGTAGTACTTCACATGCCTGCCTTTATGATATTTTCTGAATTCACCATGGTTCTCACGACCTATTTGTCTTGTTGGTCAGGGATGGACTATATAAGTTAATTACCATGATGAATTATTTTTACAAGTTTCGTGATGCAATTCATAGTTGTCAAAGCGGCACCTAGGTGACCGTCTTGGCATCCAGGTGCCTTGACAACTATTGTCGCCTTGGTTGCCTAGACGGGCGTTTTGGTTGCCTTGTTGGTGTTGCCTTGCGTCCAGGTCCTCTCCAACGCCTTGGTTCCCCTAACCGCCATGACAACTATGACTCAGTTGTATTAGACATTAATCCCCTATCCATGCCTATATGTAACTACGAAGGCCCCCAAATAGTGGTTAAATCCAATGGGCTGAAATTAAGCTTTGTGCCTTTTATTATCTTTGGTTTCATTACAATGGGCCTAATTCATAAGGTCATAAAGTGGGGGTAAAGTTGGCACACAAAATTAGTGTTTGAAGTGTTTGAATTAGATTGTGATATCTAATTGCTTTTAAGAGTTCTGTTTTGAGTCTATTTACTTTTAAGTCAGTATAAAAGGGTGATTAGGAGTCTTTTAATGAGTCAATTTAGGAATTTTAGGAGGTCTTTATATGTTAATACACTCATCAATTAAGCATGATTTGAGTAAATAATTGAGTTTTTTTGTTTTTTCATAAAGGGTTTTAGAGTGGTTGAACTTGATATGGGATTGGTATCTCAGGCCTGATTTCTTCTCTTGTCTACTCTTCTTTTCTTCTCCATTGATTACAAGGTTTGTTTCTGCAATTCTCTTCTCTCTTCATATCATTTTCTAGTTCTGATTCTGTTGTTAGCTTAAAAATCTTTTTTATTTTGGTTTCTTGAATTCCTACTCCAACTAGGAATTTTCTGAAACTTCAAATCTAACCAAGGGATTTTAATTCTGCTTCCCTGCTTAGCAATTGGTTTCTATTCTGAAGTATCCTACAGTGGTTTCAAAATTCTATCTTTTTAACAAATTTCAGTTTTTCCTATTTCAAGTCTTGACTTCAGTCAACTTGATTTTCAAGTTCTATTTTCATTTTCTGATAATCACTATAACTGTTATGTTGTGGTGAAAGCCTGAAATTGATTTCGAAATTGGAATTTCTGAAATCTCCATCGATTCTCAGATTTGAAAATTCCTGCGCTAAGTAGGAAACTTCAGATCCTAAGAATCCGACCATTGGATCAACCTGAGATTTTAGTATTCTATTCTTCCCCATTAAATATACCTTCGACCAGAATTTGGAGTCTAACAGAGTTGCTGATTTGAATTTATTGAAATTCTTCCTAATCTAGTTTCTAAACCATTACTGCGATTCTGGTTTTTTTTTTTATATTAAGCATAGGGGGGATGAATTACTAGATGTCGTGCATTTTTAGTTAAAACGGGAACGGTAAAAAAAGCGTTTCGTGCAGACGTATTTTAGACGGCTCAGAACATGAACTGGACAGTAAAAAATGTGATCAAGTATTTTGAGAACGGTAAAAAAAAATTGAAAATAGATGGTTAGGATTTAAGTGTTTAGATTCGGAACATTAATAAAGGCAATGTAAATATATTTTTAATCATAGGATACAATGTGTCTTGTAGCTCATATTGGAGGGATCATCATTTTTTGTGTTTGTTTTTTTGGGTAAGAGAGGGATCATCATTTAGAGAGGATAATTATGAATATATGTTATTATGGTTTGAAGAATCTGAAGCAGATAGATCCAATTTGGAATCAACCGATCCTGTTTCCGATTCATGATTTGATTTTGAAGCGCTGGTGTGGATTGGGAGAGTTGGATTAGACTGGGAATTGGCCGATCCGACCAAATTCATCATATGCATGTTTGCTGGTGACTTCTCAGGTATTTTATAAAAATAAAACAAAGAAAACTCATCGTAAGCTTTCAGAAAAAACCAGATGAAGAGGCAGAGGGAGAGGGAGAGGGAGAGGGAGAGGGAGAGGGAAAGAAAACTTGAGCCATAGGAGGGAGAGGGAAAAGATGGAGAGAGAGAGAGAGAGAGAGAGAATCATGATGATTAGGGCTGTAAATGAATAGTCAAAATCCGTTTTCGTATCCGTGTCCGTATTCATTTAGCACTATCTGAATCCGTCCGAAAGCTAAACGGATGCGGATACGGATAGGCTATAGTTATCCGAAAAGCTATATTTACATGTAAACGGATAAAATATCCGATCCGTATCCATATCTGTATCCGTTTAGCACTGTCCGAATCCGTCTGATAGCTAATCGGATGCAGATGCGGATGCGGATGCGGCTATAGCACTATCCGAGCCGAATCCGATCCGTTTACAGCCCTAATGATGATGCAACGATTTATACTAAATGAGCAATGTGGGACTAAAATGTTAGTCCAACTATTTGCTTTCTTAAAACAAATTAGGGATGGTAATGGATTCAAACTTGTGTGCGTGTGTGCGCACGCTTCAAGGTATTAGAGATCGTTACCTCATCATGTATCCCTGAATCAGTATAGTGCCAATGAGATAGTGCTAATTAGGACCATATACATGGATGGGACCTTTTTTTCACATGTGGCGAGGGTGGTAATTTCGCATGTTCATGTATTTGGGCATAAGGGCTACGCGATTAGACAATATTCTTTTTCCCATAAAAAAAAGTTAAGAGATAATTTTCCTCAAGCCAAGGTGAAGGAGGAATTCCTTCACCAATAACCTTCATTTCAAACCTCCTACAAACAGAGAGAGAAAATAATAATGACTCTAGTTTTGGTTATAGCAACTTCTGAGAGCACTTCATGCAAGCCCAATCCATGGGCTTACAGTTCAGTCAAATAATATCAGGGAATAACCATTAGCACAAAAGCTTATAACCACCAATCTTCTATCGTTTCCATCATGAGAAGAACTAAAGGTAGACGCATTTATAATAATAGGAAAATAATGAGAAGTTATTGGCTGCTGCCCTTCTGCAGTTATGTTTCTGCTGTCCCAATTGTAAGCATCGATTTGAAATCCATAAGGGTATTATGGAAGATACTAAAACCTAAGAGGGTATTTGTGAACCCAAAGAAAAAAAGGGATTATTCCAAGTTTACGCGTACGATTGGAGGCATCATAAGCATGTCTGCAACCCGAGTTACAGCCAATTTTTTTCCCACAAAATTTTTCTTACTAAGGGCACCTAGAATCCATGCATGCACGGCACACCATCTCCTTTTTTGCCATATGTGTTTGTTTTGAGGAAAAGGAAAGAGTAGGGAAAGTGTAAAGGGTCTTCTATTTCCTTTTTGGGCAAAAAGAGAGAAAGAGAGAGAAAGAGAGAGATGGATAATGCAAGCCTTGGTAGATAAGTCATATCTAATTCATTTATAGTATCTACTCCCTTTCCTTTCTTTGAGCCTTTTTTCTTTTCTTTTCTGTGAATGTTTCTTCACTTTCTTGCGTCAAGACATTGAGGATAGGAGGAGGTATCTTTGGTTACCCAATTGCAGTATTGCTTCTACTTCACAGCCTTGACATCCTGAGTCACCCATTCCAATAAGACCTCAGCTCAACTACCTTATTTAATTAGTTTGGATTTAGCAACTAAGTACTTAATTTTGAATAAAAACTGTGATAAAGTTTCCATGTGCCTCTCGTGTTATTCCAGTTGGTCAAAGAAACAAAAAAAAACAGATATTTACTAGGTCCAATGGGCTCTCATGATGGGCTCTGGTTTAGTAATGAAACCATCATTAAGATATAATTAAACATTTCAATGAACCCTTTTACGTGTAACATGAAATTAATGGTATTTATTTAACTACATTTACACATTAAAATATGAACAAAGTTCTGTTTATGTATCTTATTGATGCCTTATGGGTAAGGTAATTATAACTACCAATTGTAGTATTGTTGCTTCATAGACTTAATTAGACACCCCAAAAAGTCATTAACAAGCTAATGGGACTCAAACTACCTTTCTACATCCTGGATATTATATTTAATTTTTCTGTATCTAAAATATGGGAAAAAGAATGCATTTAAAAGTCATGTTTGACTGGACTTACACACATTCGCGTGTAGAAAATCACGAATCTATAATGATGCAGAAAAGAATGGAAATTAAAAACAAACAATCGCACAATTGAACATAAGGATTTACATGCGTGGTTTGACAAGAGTGCCTACATCCATGGTTAGATGAGATATGCTTCACTATCAATGGGGAATAGGGTTACAGTCGCTTGTCCTCACACCTCTCTCTGATTGATTACAAAGAAAAAACCTTGCGTTAACGAAACTCTATAAAAATAATTCATCGAAATACCCATATAACCATAAAAAAATTCCTCAGAAATAATTGTTGCTCCCGAATCCCCGCATGAACCCACTAGTTTGTCGAGGACCTCAGCCTCTTAACGACCCTTTGGAATTAATAACCTTAAAGAAGGGACGGAATATATATAAGACATGTAACCCCCAACAAAAGAACGGTGTCTGGTTGCATGATTCCTACACCCCAGAAACAGGAGCTTGTGAAATCACCACCCACACCCTGATCTTTATCCCCTCAATTTACCTGCCCCTCAATTCCATCTAATAGGGGGTAAAAATGACCACCATACCCCCTGCCCAAACACACTGCCCGGGTATGGTCCACCTTCCTCTATTAGAGGGAATTGAGGAAATTGACAGGCATGCACATTGAGGTGATAATTTTCCCCTACACCCATGAAATAAAAAATCATATTCATGTTGATGCCCCTACACATGCTCTCATTGGCCCTATACTGGTATAAGTGCAACGTGACAAGGAAGCATTTTGTTGCCCCTAAAATATGTCTCCTCCTGTACCAAATTCACAGACTAAACAACACCCCCCACCCCCCCCAAAAAAAAAAAAAAGTCATTACCAAGCCAATTATGGGGCCCATCTACTGATCTACATTAATTCACGTTTTGCAGCAGGTAAACCAACATGGACTGAGTACAATTATCTCTCATTTACGCGTAACATTTTTTAGAAGAGAGAGAGAGAGCGACAATGAAGTTTACACTTCAAATATGAAGACAAAACCTTAGTTTAATGATGCCTTAAGGAAAGTGGACATTGAAGTCCGAACCATAACCATCATATATATATCCACCTCTTCTTCTTCTTCTTCATCATCATCTTCTTCTGCCTTGCTCCTTTTTTGTTTTTTGCTCTCTATCGTTCTGGTCTGTCCATGGCATTCAATGATGGATTCTGTGAAAACTATCTTATCTTGAAGCCAGAAGAAGCAAGTTTCTTTGATCTCTTCCACCTCTTATTTGCCAGTAACTTAGAAATCAAAAAAAGATTTCTAAAATGTCAGGAAGGCACTAAACTAGCCGATGATCATCATCAACAACTTCGATGGCTCATCTTTATTTCTCTTCTCTCACAAAAGATTCTCCTCTTATCAGCAAAACCCATGTCTTGGATTGGTTCAATGTTAGAGCAGTGGCTGAACCTTCTGTCTTGTAATGACAGTTTCACCAAACTTTTGTTCAATTTCATTTCAGGTTTGTCTTCATATCCTTGTTTACACTACTTTACTTTTTAAGTTTCTGCTTCTCATGGTTGAAGAAACATTAATAAGAGAAATTAACCTTTAAAATTTCATTTTAGTGCTTCTCTGGGCATGGGAGTGAATGAGTGTTGTTTTAAACCTCAGACCTGAATACCTGATCTTGATCGGCTAGTTGATCAGTTCTTGACCTAATCTCAGATACCCAGATGATGATGAATCATTCTCTGAGATTGTTGAACAGATCAGTTAAGATGTCAGCCCAACTGGTTCAAATATTGCTCATCAATTAAGAACCAGACTTAGAAGAAAAGAGAGACTCGAAAAGTTGCTTGATAGAAGCAAGAAAAAATTACAAGCCACGGAAAAGTTCTCTAT
Source organism: Telopea speciosissima (assembly GCF_018873765.1). Classification (NCBI taxonomy): domain Eukaryota; kingdom Viridiplantae; phylum Streptophyta; class Magnoliopsida; order Proteales; family Proteaceae; genus Telopea; species Telopea speciosissima. Next base: position 19,069,173 of record NC_057919.1, on the reverse strand, counting down.
TACTTTATCGTTAGTATATTTACTGAGATACCCTTGCCCGTTGCACTTCCCCTTCACAATTTCTTTATACAGAATTTTTTTTTTTTTTTTTTTTGTTTTAATTTTCTTCTTCCTTAGTTCCTTGTGGATAACATTAAAACTTGAGGGGTAATATGTGAAAATTGGGAGAGGGTTCCTTGACAGGCAGCATGGCCCTTGCACCAGCGCAGGACCAATGGGTGTGTACACAAAAGCATAAATAAGGGCAATCCAATGAAAAAGAATTTATATAAAAAAAAAAAAGAGTAAAAGAAAAGAGAATTCAAGTCAATTAGAGGGCAAAAGCTTTGAAGCTGGTTTGATCTAAGTTTACCCTTTTGGAAAAGGAATAATGAATTTTCTCAGATTTTCATCCTCTCAAGTGTGGTCCACATCTTAATGTACTCTTAAAGTGTATAGGATGGTGGCTATTCCACTTGGGAGGATGAAAATCCAATACACAAGTAAGATGCACAGTCCGATTTGAATCCATTCCACACCCTAAACTCGTGATTCCCAAAATTCATCTCAAAGAATCTATGCATCCGTTGCTAAATCACACAATGAGTTAACCATTTCCTTCAGCCAACGCGTGTCCCAAATAATATTCGGATTAAAAAATATATATATCACATACTTATCATCTTTGAGTATGTTTTAAAATGAAACTTGTCTAAATCCCTTTAAGGATGGTATACCCTAATTTGACCATTTGTTAAAAAAAAAGAATTATATTTGTTAAGTTTGACCAGATATCTTAATGAAAGGATCGACCGAATCCCATGGTTCCTTGGTTCTTTCTTTCATGTGTGTTTTCCACATGTAGGACGATTTCTCATTCTACCCCACTCGTGAGGGACTCTAGAAGTTATAGTTATAGTCCCACATCGATTTGTTTAGATCTTTGTTGTCTATGTATATTTGAGGAGCTCTCCCAATCCACCTAATACCTTAGGCTTTGAATTAGACCTTCCAACAAAAAAAGTCTTATAGAAGTGCTTAGGTGTTGATTAATCATGGAGCTCCCTACATCACCATCATCGAGAATCCTTTGTCCTACCCCCTACCTGAACACCCTACCCGGATGGGGTCCACCCCTGTTTGTGTTTGAGAGGAGTTAGATCCTCACTTTATACTCATATTTACTCTCTCCTCCCTCTCTTGTGTTGCATCATAGTTGAAAAATCAGGTTTTCTGACTTGACTCGTCTTTCAAAAAACTTGGTGACTCGGCTTTGTCAAGGTAAGTCATGTTTTTTTAATTTTTAATACAATAAATATGTATAAATTAGTAAAAAATAATACAAAAAATACAGAAAAAATAATGAATCACATATCAATGCATTTTGAGTTTATACCATTGAACAAGAGAAGGGAATCGAAGAGTTGAAGGTTTCTTAATGTTTTAGATTACGGATTTACTATTTTACTTAACTCAAATTGTAAGCGAACCGGTTTTATGGTTTTTTAAAAAATGACTAAACTAGTCGAGTATGTCATAACTCAGGTTAAAATTCCGAATCTTATTTGATTCAGACGATTTATGACCCAGTCTCGTTATTTTTTACCCTAACCTAGTCTACACAACTCTTGGTCAGATTTTCCAAAATTTTGACTCTACTCGGGCGACTCACCCCTGTCATAACCCAGTTTTCCAACTATACTGCAAGCGACTATCAAGCCACTCCCTTGCTTTTTTTGGGAAAAAACTTCATTAATGAGCATCCCCCCCCCCCCCCCAAGAATGAATCATCTGCACATACCAATAGGTGAACGTACATCTTAGAGCCCATAACACTTTAATTTTGTTTCCATAAAAACCCCTCCTCCCCCTTGTAAATGGCAAAAATAGGACAGACGTGGTTGGCTCTCACATGTACGTTCACCTATTGGTACGTGCAGAGGAACCGAACTCCTCCCCCTCTCCACAAAAAAAAAAAAAAAACTAGTGAAAGATGTATGGTTTTTCCCACATTTATCAAAGTGTGTAGCAATTCGTGATGGATAGTAAGTTAACCTACAAGGAATATTTAAAAAAAAAAAAATTAAGGGCTAGCTAATGGTGTTGCAGGAAATGTTGTGATGCATCTTGATAATTCATCAGCCACTTACACGTCAATAATTGGAAATTTGGATAGAAGAGTGGAATTAGACAAGAACATCAAACATGGAGACAGCAGATATTACGGGGCACTCTCTATGATGGCCTCTAAACTTGTCTATGAGAACAAAGCCTTTGTGCACAACGTCGTCACAAATCACTGGAAGGTACATACTACCAATTTAATTACCTTTTACCCCATCCTCATCATCAAATTTTATGAAAAATGTTTGTTTCTTTTAACTTTTCAGATTTACTTAGATTATTAATAAAAAAAATAGAATCTTTGTGAGTTTTTTTTTTTTTTTTTTTTTTTTGGGGGGGGGGGGGATTAACAGAATTTTGTGTTTTAATGCAGATGAAGTTCTTAGGCTTCTACAATTTTTGGAATGGTAAGAAGCTTATATAGTACTTTATTTCAATCAATTGCCATGATCTTTCATTGTATCTAGATCCTAGGGGTGTCAATCGATCGGTTTGGGCCATGCTGAATCTGTTTCGGTGTAGCAAGAGTGAATCCGAAACCAAACCAAGAAGGAAAGTTTTGGTTTCGATTTGGTTTAGTTTTGGGTTCTTATCGAGTTGGTTTCAGTTTTGCTCCGATTTGGATTCGGTTTGACATATATCTATGTATGCATAATTATGGTAAAGGAAAAAGAATGCTACCTGGTAGCGTGTGGCGCATGGCCCCTGCACTCAGACATGGGGCCATGTAAAATGACCGTCGCACCCTCAGAGATTTCCACCTTTTCATGGGCGTAGCTGTCATTTTGGGCGGCCTTGTGTCTGGGAGCAAGGGCCACACGTGACCAGGTAGCATTCTTTCTCCCACATGGTAACTATATGTTTTTAATGAGTTTTGGGTATTGGGTTATATCGGTTTCAAGCTGGTTTTTTCAACTCGGTTTCAGTTTCGGGCTAAATCGTTTCGGTTTGATTTCAGATGTGCAATACCCCAGCCCAAAGCTAGTTCTATAAAGATCGGTTCGATTCGAGCTAGGTTTTGACACCCTTAATTGTATTACTCAAGTTGATCAATTATAATTCATTCAATGTTGAATGCAGATTATCAACAAAAAAAGACAACACAGGCTTTCATGTTCCAAGATGAAGAGGCTAACCCAGAAATTATTGTAGTGGCTTTTAGAGGAACTGAACCATTCAATGCAAATGATTGGATTACTGATGTTGATATCTCCTGGTATGAGCTCCCAGGTTTGGGTAAGATCCATGGTGGCTTCATGAAAGCTTTAGGGCTACAAAAAAATCTAGGATGGCCAAAGGAGCTAGAACAAGGGGAGAACCATTCCCCTGTTGCTTATTATGCAATCAGGGAAATGCTGAGAGACATGCTGGGAAAGAACAAGAAAGCAAAATTTATTGTGACTGGACATAGCTTGGGGGGTGCACTAGCTATTCTTTTCCCATTGATATTGTCATTACATGAGGAATCATGGATATTGGAGAGGTTAGAAGGAGTTTATACATTTGGGCAACCTAGAGTAGGAGATCAGAAGCTTGGAGAATATATGAAGAAACAATTGAAGGTGTATGGTGTGAGATATGCAAGGCTTGTCTATTGTAATGACATGGTTCCTAGGTTACCTTATGATGACTCTACTCTCTTGTTTAAGCACTTTGGGACATGCATCTATTATAATAGCATCTATGAAGCCAAGGTAAATCTCTCTCTCTCTCTCTCTCTCTCTCTCTGTTTCTCTCTCTGATCATTTGAAACTATTTATTGTGTTTCTTGTAAAACAGATTGTGCAAGAGGAACCAAACAAGAATTACTTCTTTATATTGGAGGGAATTGCCAAGTACTTAAATGCAATGTGGGAGCTGATTAGAAGCTTCATAATTCCATACATGAAGGGCCCAGATTATGCAGAAGGATGGAGTTTGAGAATGTTTAGGGTTATTGGATTGGTAATCCCAGGATTATCAGCTCATTCAACTCAAGATTATGTAAACTGCACCAGATTGGGTTCCTCATTTCCATCCCTCCAACTCCAAGACGACGCAATAAAACCAAGGAAGATAATCCTGGGTAACATGAATTAATACTTTTTGAGGTTGATGTAGAGAGTTTTTCGACTTGTTGAATTCGCATCACATGCCTCAAGTGGTCTAAGTGTTCTGCTTTTACTTTACTATAAATCAACACGTCATCAAAGTAAACAACAATGAACTTGCCAATAAAGGGATGAAGTACCTGTGCCATAACCCTCATAAATGTGCTAAGTACATTAGTAAGATTAAAAGACATGACCTTCCACTCGTACAGTACATCCTTTATTTTGAAAGTCATCTTCTACTCATCACATGGACGGGTACATTTTTTATGGTAGCCACTCTTAAGATCTATCTTAGAAAAGATTGTCGCGCGCATCAGTATGTCAATCATTTCATCAAGTAGAAGGATAGGGAACCTATACGTGATGGCGATTTTATTTCTCCTGTCTATCAATGCACATACACCATAATCCATTTTTCTTCGTTCGAAGTGATTAAGGCTGGAACAGTCCATGGGCTCCTACTCTCTTGAATGAATCATTTCCTTAATAGCTTGTCAACTTTTCTCTTGAGCTCGGCATGCTCAGTTGGGCTAAGACTGTAAGTGAAAAGATTAAACAATGCTAACCCCAACACTAGATCAATCGTGTGTTGAATATCTCTCATGAGTGGGAGCTTGTCGAGTAATTCTTCGAGCACTAGAACTACAAAATCAGAAATTAGATCCCATCTGAGTTTAGGAAAGATTCAATTGTAGGTACAATTTCTTTTCTTACTAATGCCAATATCAAAACCATTGTATGTCTATATTTTGCCCCTTGCTGGAATGTTTGCCCTATTCTTCACCGTCTGCACTCGCTTACGGTTTTCTTCAACTATTTAATGAAGTATAGAAAGTCTATGGATTAGATTCTGAAGGAAAGAAACATAATGGACAAAAGAACACTAACTGTTCATGTGGTTACTGCACCCAGACACAGGTGCACGCTAAAGACCATTTAGCTCCAGTGATATTGAAAATCTCATCATCCAAACAATGCCTCTGTGCACACTCTCATTGGCCCCGTGCTGGGGCAAGCGGTTATTATTACTATTATTGTTGTTGTTGTTGTTCCCCTGTTAAGAGATTGGCAATGATTTATCCCGTGGAATCTGATCATTTATCTATACATGCAATGGGATGCAAGATCATCAAAGCAAATTAATCCCATTAACCTATAAACACCGTAGTTACCAGATCATCACTGATACAAACCCTTTACCCACTGTGGCTTGCCGCCAGATCTTTGATATTTAAAATTCCAACCAGTTACCCTCAAATCATATCTAAAACCTATAAACATTCCCTGGTCCTGTCCTGTGATGGTCGCTTGGTAGGGACAATAAATTCAGAAGCAATGAAGCATATGGGTAAGGATTGGGCTATGTGGAATGACTGTTTTCTTGATCCAGGACAGCTTTTGGAAGCCAATATCACAAGCATCACTAAGGTCTTGAATCATGCTCTCCGACTGAAGTTCAAGATCAAAGAGATTTGGAGTGCCAACAAAGAAGTTCTTAATCTTCTTCCTTCGCCAGACACGATACCTTGGCCATGGCTTCTTATACCTTTACTCTTATATATTTCCACTCGCTCCATTGGAATTCTGTTCAAAGAACTGACTGATACCAACATTTTATCATTTTTGCAATATTTTGCTTTCGTAGCCATGAGAGATCAGTGTGATTCTCTATCTCAGGATGATGGTGTATTTCTGATCAATTAACTATTTTTTTGTTTCCTTCTATCCAAAAAAAAAAAAAAAAAGAAGGATAGTGCAGTGTGGGATGCCAAACACCAGCTTTGCGGTTAGCCCCCAGCCATGAGTTTCAAACAAAAAGAAAAACAGAAGTAATGCCAACTCCCTGAGCAATAATTATTTACAGGCATCACTTATGGAAGTCTATAGTGAGGCGAGCCTTGGTGCAATGGTTACGTTGTGTTATTGCAACCTGTTTGTTGTGGGTTCAAAACTTGGAAACAACCTATCCTGCGAAGCAGCGGGTACGGCGGTGTACATTTGCCCCTCCCAGACCCCCTGCAATAGCAGGAGCCTCATGCACTGGGTTGCTCTTTTACTTATGGAAGCCTATATTGGTATATAGGAGCACATTTGTTGATATTCTGTCTTAGATAGTCTTGACTTGTCCATTTAGGTGACACATGCTTCTTATTTTACCAAAAAAAAAAAGAGAAACATGTTTCTTATTAAATCATTCCAACAGAGACTGGAAGAGCCTTGTTTCCTAGTTACCTGTTTGAACCATCCGGTGAACCCACTGCTGCTAGTAGTGCTTGTGTCTGAAAAAATATACTGCTATAGTGAGCACTTACATTCTGAATACACCATACTTTGTCTCTTCAGGGACAAGTTTCGTGGAAGCAGAGAGGCAGAGACCTAGAACTTTCCTTGTGTCTGCAGGATCAATTATACCATCATCCCAGAGTCTTGCAGTGGAGTAGTAAGGACTTCCTTCTTTCTCATACGCTTCCACAACTCTGGCCTTGAATTTCTCCTCTTCTTCTTGATCCCACTGATACAGATGAATTGCCTTGTTAATATTTGGTCACATATAAAATATTGTAACTTATAACTTCTCAAAGAGTTTACCTCAATTCCTTGCCTTTTCTTGTTGCTCTTTTCAATTTGAGCCAGCACACCAGCAGCCTTCAGATTGACCCCAAAAAATTGAAAATCCGTAAATAATATTTGGGAAAGTGTGATGGTCTTGCATCACACTCAAGAATTGATACAAAAATGTTCTGGATTGAGTAATGGAGCTACCTGGGGGCCACCCATCACAGATATTCTGGCAGTTGGCCAAAGGAACAAGAAATTAGGACTATATGCACGCCCACACATTCCATAATTACCAGCACCAAAACTTCCACCAATGAGGATCGTTATTTTAGGGACCTGAACAAGCCAACAGAAGGTACATGAAATTCAACTGAACAACTAAATTAGCAGCAAAGATGTTTTACACTTACGTTTAGAACATACACGACTGTCAATATCAAGGACTAATTCTGTACCTTCCAATGAATACTCTCCATTAGAACAAAAATGGTCGTATAAAAAAAATTGGGTGCATAAAAACATATATTCAACAGAGCTCAAGCAATACGACAGAACATCCCAAACGGGGAAAGAAGAAAAAATAGGAAAAATTGAACTCTCTTCAGATTCCAGAACAAAGTATCTGTGCTCAAAGCAAAGAGTCCCAAAACAAAACTATGATTTACTAATGCCTAACACTAAAGACAGGGATAGCAACAGGGTGGGTCAAACCCAAGACCTGCCTTGCCTTGCCCCAATTGTTTGGATATAACCCTCAACAGATTTGGTAGTGGTTTGGTGTGCAAAAGCCCTTAGCGCCCTCCCGAAAGTGGCTTAACCTACAAGTCCCTGCCCTGACTGTATAGATCAGTAGATTTCTTGAGGATTTCACAGGGAAGAGGTTTGGTGAAGGGGACGACCTGCCCTGAACCTGACCACTTGACAGTTCTGAGTGTAGAGAAGCGAAACCATTATCAAATGAACATAAAGAAAAGGTCGAGTCTAACCTTTGCACAGGAAACTGCCATCACCATTTTTGCTCCAGCTTTGGCAATTCCACTTGCCTCAGATCTTGACCCAACCTGTCCAATGAATGAACTTAAAAACAATGAAAAGAGGTGCAGTCTGCATGTCTGATAATTTCAGTCTTGAATGTGCTTTCAACGTAAAGAATGTTTCCTCCCCAAAAAAGAGGGGAAGTTTTCCATAATGTACCCAAATAAATGAGAGAAAAGTGAACACATGTTATCTCTTTAGACAAATAAAGAATAGCATTCGTTTAGAGAGGACTTTTATAACTCTTATAAGAGTTGGCAAGAGGCCCTGCTTTTAAATAAAAATGCCATCAGACTTGAGAAACAGGAGTAATGACAACTCAGCTGTAGCATGTTCCATACTGAAGGAAGTTAAAACCATTTTATTAGGAATCATTAACTTTGTGATGTAGATTTTCAGCAGAAAGAAGAGGAAGGAAAATTTTTTCCTGCAGTTTGGTTCACCTGGTTCAAACCAACCCCTGCGATTCAAGATTGATTCAAGTTCACTCAATTTTAGGTCCTGAATGGATTTATTTATGGGTCACTGGGCTAAGTATTTTGGACTTTCTGTTGTAAAAGACCCATTCTATAAGCCCAATTATGAGGGATTTGAGTCCTATACGAGATTAGGTGTTAAATTCTATTTTATAGAGTTTCTATTTCCAAAGTCAGAGACTGTCCAAGGCAAGGTATAATATATAAAAGGTTAAACCCTACAGATAACCTGAACAATCAAGAAACATGTTCATAGAATGAGAATGTTGATATGGCTGGCTGACTAACTAGGAAGGACAAAATCAAAGATGAGCACATCCAAAGCATTACGCCTAGGGGGGGGGGGACCCAATTGGACACTGAGGCCCCATTTGACGACACTCTTGCTTCCCTGTGTTTTCTAAAATGAATTTTTTTTGTGACCTGGCTTCATAACACAAAGATGCAAACTTGGTCCGCAAAAATGATTTCCACATGTTAAGTGTCTGAAACTTCAAAAATTCACATCACATGAAACAGCAAGTACTGGTGCTGATTTGATTTGAACTAATAGTAGATCAAATTAAAATTATATCATTTGAAAGCAGGAAAAAAGGGTGGACCTTGGTACAACGGTAAGGTTGCTCCATTGTGACCAAGTGGTTGGTCACGGGTTTGAGTCTCTGGAAACAGCCTCTCCACGAATTGGGGGTAAGGCTGTGTACATTATGAACCCCCCCCCGACCCTACAGTGGCAGGAGCCTCTTGCACTGGGTACGCCCATTTTTTTTCATTTGAAAGCAGGAAAATGAAAGATTAGAGTTTGAAGTTATATTCATCCAAAGGGGAAAAAATCAGCATTTACAAGTTTTTGACAATGCCGGACACGTCCTTGTTATATGCCATTCACCAAATTTGTTAGTTTTTAGATAGACTATTTGTTTCTCATTCTCAATTCAAAGAAGAGAGTTTTTAATGAAATCCACATTATCAAAAGAGAAGGCCAACACTAAAAAGGGAAGCTGCTGCTCGGTTGTTTGATGTATTTCACATAATGACTAATTCTAGGATAGACTTGAATCACTCTAATGTGCACCCATCTTCTTACATACTGTTAGAGATACATAAAAATAGATAAAATATTGATTAAAGACGAAGAAGAAGAATTTACCATAAATCCAGTAATATTCTGAAGAAATATCAAAGGAATGTTACGCTGAGCACATAACTCTATGAAGTGGGCCCCTTTTAGAGCAGACTCTGTAAACAATATTCCATTGTTTCCAATAATTCCGACAGGTTGTCCAAAGATCCTCGCAAAACCTGTTACAAGAGTCTGCACAAAAGATGTAAGAAATTCCAAGCCTTGAATCAACAAACAAGAACATTTGCAAGACAAGTGATTGAAAATGCCCTCACAGTGCCATACAACTTCTTGAATTCATCAAATTCACTTCCATCGATGATACGGGCAATTATTGATCGGATGTCAAAAGGCTGCCTGAGGTCTGTTGGTGCAATGGAACGGAGCTCCTTTACATCATGTATTGGATCTTTAAAATCAGGGGCACCATTTGACATGATTCCTTGTTTTCCAGCCATGTACAAGTTCTTAATGATATTCCTCCCAATAGCAAGTCCATGCAACTCATCTACAATCAAGACATGTGTCACATATATGATCAAGCATGCAAGTGGGAATTCTTTCTCAAGTGTCACCAAAAACAATATGTAAATATAAACTACATGTTACTTGCCCTTCCTATCAACTTCCAAGGCTAGACAATCAGGGAGAATTCACAGGATACAAAGGGATTGAGAGACCACCTGTTACACAACAAACATGGATTCTCTTTCCTTTCTTTATCATTTTTTTTCCTTTTGTTGGGGGGGGGGGGGGGGGGAGGTATGGAAATGGTCTACCATTAGGGGCTGATATCGAAAAACTCGTTTCTTCTTTGCATTAATTGCTTTTCTTGCTTCTGTAATACTGGGACAGCATGCTCCCACCAAAGCCCTAAGTTTCCATAAGTCTTCTTGTGGGCAATTGCACAAAATACATCAGCGAACTCGTGATATGTTCCAAAGAAGACACAAAAAGTGATTTGGCCTTCAACATATTGGACCATGTGCAACAAGGACAGAAATTCAGTTAAACACTAATTCATCCGTTATACAGTTGCAAGGGAGGTTTTGTGCCACTAAATCTATTTGACTTGATTTATGCCTTCCAAGGATTTAATGGTCCTAATGTGGCGTTGGCATTTTAAGAGGGAAACATATTTGGTGATGTTATTGCTACAACCGCTTATCCGAATCCCAAAAGTTCAAGCTGTTAAGTAAGGGCCACCACAATGTATATCGACACACAACACCCCCCAGCACGTGCAGACCCACACACACACAGCTCCACACGTGACATCATCACGTGGTGGCACCATCATGAGGCACCAAGGGGCACAACAATACATAACACAAACCCCTCACTAATGGAGTTGACTCAACCTATCAAGTATCAACAGCTATTAGGTTGCAATTTTATATACACAATCACAGACTACAACTTAGAACCAGAATCAGAGAAAATTAATTACTCAAGATCAAGAGATCCGATACCCTCAAACCCTGGTCGAATGAAGGTCTGATGGAGTAGAAAAAATATCCAAAATCTGATATAAATCTGATGGATGGATAAGGCTGTGCAGGGTATGTTTCAGAAATAGCAAGTAATGTTCCTGAAATTTAGGAACTTCAAGAACTGACAATCTAACCGTCAGATCAGAATCAAATTTAGATGGTACGTTCCCCAAGGAGTGAGGAACAAACCATACAAACATCAGTCCAATTCAAGGGTTAGATGCCCCTAGAAAGTATTTCCTATTGCAATACACCCAAAACAGGGGTACCACCAGGTGTTTGAACAGCAATAAAAACTGAAATGAAATATCCCAGATTCTTTCCAATGTTCAGGAATATGAAGCCCTTACTAACCCCACAGAAAACAAGAGAAGAAATTGAATCAATAGGGTATGTACTTGTTACCATAGGGAAGAAGAAAGATAAAAAAGGGAATATGATCAGATACCCACCTGACCTTGACCAGAATCCCTCCAGTCGACCTCAGAGTCTCACTGAGGGGCTGATGTCTCTCACAGTAGCAAGAACCTGTCACTCACAGATCGTTGAAGGCAAAGCCAACAAAAAACATTCTTTATTCAAATCGTGGGTATGGCTGCTAACAGCCTACATGTTTAAAGAAATAAAATTTCTCAATCATATTGACTTCACAAAAACAGCCAACCAATAGGATTAAAGATCCTAAATATAATGACTTGAACATAAAACAAAATAGAAATAGACTAGGAAATCTCCCACACATAATAATAGGAGAAATCCCATGGTGACTAAAACTCTTTAGTTAAAGAAAGAAATAAAGACTGACCTGGCTCGGGCTTATAAATCCTACCCTAGCCGATAGGATACAAGGAATAAAATAAAGAAAACTAATCCTAAAATAAAACCCACAACTGGTCTTTGAGAGAGACCAGAACTCCCAAACCAGGGTAAACCAGAACCTGGTTTGGGTGAACCAAAAGGTCCAGTTCTAGGGAACCATAGGCTGCTGAATGGGCCTGATTCCCTTCCCCCTGCAACTACAGGTTTGCTGGAACCTATCTGCATCACTCGCACTCACAAGGGATCGAACACCCAACCTCCTGGCTCTGAAACCATGTTACAACCGTTTATCCCAAAAGCTCGAACTGTTAAGGGTCACAGCAATGCATATCAACACAACAATTCTATAGTAGATACTAGCTAATCTTGGTGCAGTAAGAAGAAAGGAATAGTGTTTCAGGACAAAGTTGTGTTCAATAAGGAGTCGTCAATTGGGTTACCATCAAAGTAGCTCACGGGACAACCACTGTAAAATACTTCATTGGTATCTCAACATCCTTGACTCTTTGCAATTAGTTCAAGGAAGCAAGATCATTCCCTAAACTCTCAAGATTAATAGGCCTTAGCTGCCACCTTACAAAGGACTTTACTAAAAATTACCTTGAGGACATTCATAAAAAAGAATTTACCCCTGATGAATACTGGATGAGAAGCAAGGTCCTTCGCCACTGTGGCAATAACTAGAACCACCTCAGGAGAGTCATTCAAATGTTTTCAGATCTGGTAGGGAATGGGACTCGACTACAGTATGAATAATTTGTTTCATGGTCTAAGAACTAGTAGAACAATAGACTTTGATTGGAATAGGTTGAGCCCAGTTCAGCTACTAGAGGAATGGCTTGGAAAAGGTGATGTCATAGTAGCTTGTAAGAGATTTCCAATTATAGAAGGTTTACGAGCAAACTTGGAAAGCACAAAACATTTTAATCACAAACCCATTCAATTAAAAAAAAAAATTAAACAGTAGACTTGTCCAAAGTAAGAAAAGGCCTCTGAAAAGCAATAACTAAGAAAATGACAAAAGCATGAATGCACATTGAGTACATATACTGGACTAGACAGGACTTCGGAACAATCTTGATCAGAATCAGCCTCCTCAACGGTTCCATCAAGCGTGAAAAGAACCATCTTAAGCCATGCACATGTAAAAGGAATGAAGCAAGGGGGAAAGGAAAGAGTGACAGAATTATAAAATCTCATTGGCCATCTGCATATGGCAGAACTGATGATTTGATTGGACCAATCTAACAACCCATGGTAAATCCACTCCTCCCTCCATTAGGTCAGAATGTGTTCACGATGGGCCTGCACAAGCTGCAGCTCCAATGTCAAGCCTGCTAACAGTCTTGAGCTTGATTGGGTCTGAAGCTCCAGTTGAGCAGCATGCTCCCTCAGCATACAGATTCCCAAAATGAGGCAAAGTCCTTGATGCCCAAATTATCACACGGAAGAAGGGACCATCTATTTCTGTAGGAGATAAACATGCAGAAGTGAAATCAGCAATCACTTAGCTAACAAAGGAGGGAGAAAATTGTAGCTTTGTAGCTACGTTCTTCATCGTCTTTAGCATGCTGACTGTTTCTTCCTTCACAGGAATGCAGGACAAGAACCTCCATTTCTTCATTTTATTTGTATTACTGTGACAGAACCTTAGATTGATTGGACCAATCTAACAACCCATGGTAAATCCACTCCTCCCTCCATTAGGTCAGAATGTGTTCAAGATGGTCCTGCACAAGCTGCAGCTCCAATGTCAAGCCTGCTAACAGTCTTGAGCTTGATTGGGTCTCAAGCTCCAGTTGAGCAGCATGCTCCCTCAGCATACAGATTCCCAAAATGAGGCAAAGTCCTTGATGCCCAAATTATCACACGGAAGAAGGGACTATCTATTTCTGTAGGAGATAAACATGCAGAAGTGAAATCAGCAATCACTTAGCTAACAAAGGAGGGAGAAAATTGTAGCTTTGTAGCTACGTTCTTCATCGTCTTTAGCATGCTGACTGTTTCTTCCTTCACAGGAATGCAGGACAAGAACCTCCATTTCTTCATTTTATTTGTATTACTGTGACAGAACCTTAAACTACCTCCACAATCTGAAGAAGAAGAAGCGAACTGATAGAGAGAGAGACGATGGAGATGGACAAGAGAATTGTTGAACCACGATAGATTCAACTTGTATGTCTATCGTGGATATCATCCTTTATTTATAATAGCAAACCAAATAGACTCCTAGTAGGAGTATAGAATGGACAAGACTAAGACTGCCTAAGACCATGGAACAAGAACTCGCCGAGATCTCGGTAATATCTCGGTTTTTGCAAAACTGAGACGAGATCAAAAGCCAAATGGGATAAATATACTGTCTCGGCCGAGATCTCGGTGAGAAACCTTGTATATAGACACTTATTTATGCCAGAAACCAGGACAGATACTTACTTATGTCAGAAGTAAATGTTTTTATATTTGTTATTTCATTTACTTAAGATATTATTCATAAATAAGCAAATACCCCCTATTTGAATCCAATAAAAATAATTAAAAATCAAATTCCAAAAGGATAAAAAGTCAACCCCCCAGTTCAAGAACAAAAATTGGATTTCCGACGGTAGGTGCAATTTTCAACGTTTAAATGCTGGGGTTTTTCTTAAATCTAAAAATTCAATAAATCTTAATATGGTAAAACATTGCTAAAAACCAAAGTGTGGTAAAATATTCATTTGTTTTGATGTCTAAAAAAATATTTTTATTCAAAGCGGTTTTGACAGCATTCGCCTACACCAAATTAACTTGGACTGAAACATAACTCCTTCAATATAAATCAGATTTAAGCAATCTTGGATAAGAAATATAAAAACATTTACTTAAATGATATTAGACATAAATAAGTATTTGCCCTGGTTTCTAGCATAAATAATTGTTTGTCCTAGTTTCCCACTAAGTCAATCTCCTATTTGGAATTTGATTTTGGAAAATCTGATAATGTCATTGTGTTTAAATAGCCCAAAATAGGCTATATACCAAGGTTCATGACCAAACTAGGTCAAAAACCCACCGAAACCATCAAATGAGTTCAAAAAGAAAAGTGCGCCAACTCGCCAAGATCTCGGCCCAACTCAGTTTTCTGGTTGGGCGAAACCAGTACCGAAACCGAGTTCTCAAACCATGCCTAAGACTAATTACAAAGGAATAAAGAAACTAAAAGAGAAATAAACATACCTAAACTCTACAACTCAGCATAACTCACGATAGGGACACTGCCCTTATTGTGAGTAACCTTTGACAATTACCATTGCCTCTCTTCGTTGCTTAACAAACACGATTTGAAAAGGAAGTAGAATTTTTTTCACTTTCCATATCATCTTGAACTCAGAGAAGCAAAGTAAGGAAGAGCTATTTAAACTAGTTCTTTTTATGTATAGAGCTATTTATACTAATTCCAATTAATACATTACCAACTGGTGGACTAGTCCACTCGTGGTGGAAGTTCAAAGCACGTGTAGATGGCATTGTGAATGTATAAAGAATGAACATCAAGAAAACTCCACTATTAGCCAGAGAGAGAAAAATACAACAGAGAGTACCTTCAGCAAAATGATCAGAGACACCCGATATCTTACAATGCATGCTTGCACCACCCAAATCCTCTGCTGAAACCTCCTCTCCTGTAGCAGCCTACCAAAATTGCGCCTTCAGATACACCCTAGAGTTGAAAGATACATTTCCAAAGAAAGGATCCAAATCACAAATAAAGAAGTTGTAGAAAACACCAGGAATTGGAACATGAAGAGTTCCGGAGCACCAGAACTAACCTTCACTAGAGGAGGCCCAGCTAAAAATATAGTACCATTTCCTTTAACTATTACGCTTTCATCAGCCATTGCAGGAATATAAGCACCTCCTGCTGTGCAAGAACCCAAAACCAGTGCAATTTGAGGAATACCCTGTGCAGACATTTGGGCTTGATTATAGAATATTCTACCAAAATTATCCTTGTCAGGAAAGACATCTGCCTGTCTTGGAAGGTTAGCACCTCCGCTGTCGACAAGATAGAGACATGGTAAGTTGCATTGGGCAGCGATTTCTTGTGCTCTGAGGTGTTTTTTAACAGTGATGGGGTAATATGTTCCCCCCTTGACAGTGGGGTCATTAGCCACAAACATGCAAAGCCGTCCATGCACTGTTCCTAATCCAGTGATTATCCCTCCAGATGGTAAGGATTCTTCGTACAGTTCATGGCCTGCAAGCTTTATCAAGAATATGTAAGTTAGAAACAGGAAAAAAAACACTTGCAATAAACAATACATCGAGCATAAAGGTAGACACATTCAAAATGATAAAATTGAAGGATTTTGAAGTATCATTCTTCCAGGCCAACTTTAAGGAAAAAGAGATTTGTTTAATAAAAGAAAACAAAAGCACCTACTTTCTAGAAGAATTATGTTATCTTATATAATAAGGTAACCACTTCATGCATAAAGAGGTATGTATTTTCTCTCACAGGAAATTATCCAGACAGAAATTCTACCATATCAGGCACATGTTCTCAGTAAATCTGGAGAAGCAATGTGACAGTCACACACTTGGATAAGTCATAGACTCATAGCCCAGATATATATCTTCCAACCGATTTGCCATCTTGATCTGATCCGTCTAATTGATGGAGTGTACCTTGGACTTATAAATAACTTGAATTTAAATGAATCAAATGATTTGACTTTAATCCTCAATAGAAGACGAGAAAATTTATTCAAAATCAAAAGGAGAAGTGTGTGTACAATTACAACACTATAATCAGGCACAATTTTACAGAAAGAATCTGTATATGTCCGTATAGACTAAAAATACAGTACATTTTAAATACGGTTGTTATATTAGGGGCGACTCTCTTTATAAGCATGCAGTGACCTTAAAACTACACTTAAAAAAATTGACAGTAAAACTTAGTCCAAAAAATTTTAAACTATGCCCAAAAATAATAAGAGGGCTCATTTACTTGAAACCCGATTCAAGGAAATAAGGTGTTTCATAAACCGCATCAAAGATTTATATGGCACATATGCGGTTTAAGTACAGCACTTTAAGTGATTGAAATTGCATCCAGTTTCTCGCCAGTTTTAACATAGTCTTCTAAGATATTCAAGTTCTCTGAAGTCCAATCCAATTCCTCCAAATAAAAACGAACACTAAACAAAAACTCCAACCTGTGACAGCTCGAGAAAGGAGGAGCCAGGATCGATTAAGCGATCAATGCGCTCTCTCGGAAGAAGTTTATTTCGACTCTTGTTTCTTCGTACAGCTTCAGCGCCGCCCCCAGAGAGAACCTAAAACAAACAGAGACCCAATTTCCTGTTAAACTCAGGGGTCAGCACACACACACACACACGGACAAAAACTGAGCGAGCGAGAGAAAGAACCTTATTGATGTGAGAATGGAGTTGGGAAATGAGCTCGTCCATGGCTTTAGAGTTACGAAGGAAGGTATCGGAGTTGCGGTCGATGCCATCCGGTAGAACTCCCAAACAATACTCTCTTGTTATCTGAAGAAGATTGACCCTGCTTCTCCCCAGAGTAATCGATGAACTTGCTCGCTTTGCGAACACTCTCAGGTTCAGCATCTCTCCTCTCGCTCGCTTGCTTGATTGTGATTCTTAGTACTTTACATAAAATTCATAACACATATCCACACACCTCGCTATCTCGCTTCTGTCCCGTGGAGCGTTGCTGGAGAAATGGAGAATGTCTCTTCTTATCCGATGATAATGAACTAACAACTCAGAAGAGCTGGAGTTGAGTCAGCCGATAACATATTTATGCTTTGAAAATAAAAATGATCGCGTCACCGGCCTGTGGTCACCCTATCAATTTAGCAGAAAAAGGATCAAAAGGTCACCTAGGGGGTAATTAAGGGGTACATGTGTACTTGCGTCATTTTTTTCTGAGTTTTTTGGTCTATCCTAATATACTGACTACAAAGGGCTGGCCAAGACAAACCAATAGAACCTACAACTACCAAGGGGATGAGGTAGCTGATCCGGATTCGGATGAGGACAGATCTTAACCCTCCATGGGGGTGTGGGACCTGTTTCTAGAGTATGGGACCCACATCCCATGAAGGGGTCAGTTCTGTCGCCACCCGTCCCCATTGGGTAGTTGATCCGGATTCAAGATGGGGGAGGGAACAGGGGGAGAGGGAAAGGGTGTCTTTTTAATGGCACAAATGGGAGGAGTATGTACTCCAACTAGCAAATCTCCAACCAACTGAGATAGCGTTCACATTTGTGACATTAAATATGACATACTTTCTTCCGTTAATTAATTAATAGGAAGGCATTTTCTGTCTAGAAGCATGGTCCCTGCACTAGCACGGGCAGTATTTCCATCTTTCATGAGGGCAAGACGATCCGAATTCACATCAGAAATCACCAACATGAATGCAAACGAAATCACACACTCCCGTACATTATTTTTCTTCCCTTAGGTTGTGTTTGGTTATCTAGAAAGGAAGAGAAAATCATACAAATTGTACGATTTTCTTGGATCAAAATACTTTCCCAGTGTTTGGACCGATGGAAGGTTCTCCGGTTTAAATTTAAAAATAATAAGGATGTCAACAGATAATTGAACATCTATATTCAATCCACATTCATAGTTGTTTAGGAGAATCTGAATCCATCCGAAAACTAATCAAATACGAATATGATAAACCCCCTATCTGATCGATTATTATCTGATTCGTTTAGCAATCCGGCAATAGTAAATTGCCTAAAATATTTATTAGTTAATCATAGATTTGTTATATGCTCAGATCGAACACCTTATATCCTATGAAATATAGATCGTTTACTTGTCCCATCTTCAGTTTGTGGAAACAGCTTTCTTTCATCACTTGTCAATGGGTTGCATCTTACATTAATTAGGTGTAGCTCATTTAGTAAAATGCCTAAAATATTTATTAGTTAATCATAGATTTGTTATATGCTCAGATCGAACACCTTATATCCTATGAAATATAGATCGTTTACTTGTCCCATCTTCAGTTTGTGGAAACAGCTTTCTTTCATCACTTGTCAATGGGTTGCATCTTACATTAATTAGGTGTAGCTCATTTTCCTGAGGAAAGAAAAAAAAACATGAGGCAATTCCACCAACTCTTCTGGAATTCTTATTTGGGAATTGGGAGTGATTATCACGCTCGGGCTTGATAAGCCTTTGAATTCAAGAAACACACTTCCATTTCACTTTAAACCATTATTTTCTTTACATACATTATATCCCGAACGAATGCTGCCCAGGAAGGACCTTTGAAAGCTAGTCCTTAATGCTGGAAACAGAACTGAATTATACCAGAGTCCATGCCAATACTCATATTTCTCCCATATCTCACTGCGATTTCTTCTCTGCCTGATCAAAGATATTATCCTTTCATTAGTATAGAACAGAAAACAAAGCCCAATCAATGCAAAGAACAACAACCATTGACCATAAAGCATTCAATTCAGATATTATCCTTTCTTGGAATTGAACCCAAACATGATAGTTTGTACGGTTGAAATGAGTCACCAAATCTGACACGTAATAGCCTATCAAAGTGATTCTCCATCCATTGAACAAGAATGCCAAACCATTTTTTGTCCACATGGCAAAAACCAGAGGGTTTGTCGGAAAGTTCCTACAACAGGCATGTACAACCCCTTTTTCCAAAACTAAATAAAATGTTAGTAATAAAGAAGAGGCCAGAGGCCCAAATCTCAGATGACGACTGACTTATTAGGATTTCTAACTCGGTGACCACAGGTCTCCACCACTTCTCTGATTTGAACGCAAACAAGCAGACAAAAATTGTTCATACAAAAACTTAGGGACCTAATTGGTTTATAGGAAAAGAAGAGAAAAAGAAGAACCCATTCATTCTCTGGTCGCTTCAGTGTTTCAATTTTTTCCCCTTTTAAGTTTAATACCAAGTACACATTACAGTTGTGCTTTGCTCTCTACATATATTTCAATTATGTTACTGTGGCTGGTGTTGTTCTGCCATATTAAGGTTTACATGGGAGACTCAAAGTGTCCATCTTATTGGGACCCTCTTCATAAGCCATGTTTATGGGTCACACCTTCTCCAAATCAGCCCCAAGGTCCAAGACATATTTAACTTTGGGCAATAATAACAGCCCTTCACTATTCCATAATAAATTTCTTAAATAAGCGCACCCCCCCCCCCCCAAAAAAAAAAAAAACAATTTAAAAAATGGTGTAAAATTGTGCTTCATTTTTCTTTTGAATGTATAGGGTGAAATTGCCACGTTAAAAGAACATGAAGCAGAGAAGCAACTAAGTACCAGTTCTGAATTGAACACAAGCTTATCATGTGTTACCTCCAACCCTTGCCAGTTGGGTCTCAAAAACAAAGTGCAGTGTTCAAAGTGTAGGTGAGAACAGTGAGCAGCCAATCAGGCAGAACTAGAGGTACTTCGGTTTTTATCAGACAAGAAGAATGTACTTCTGTTGTGTGTGTGTGTGAAAGAGAGAGAGAGAGAGAGAGAGAGAGAGAGAAGTTACCAGGTGTTCAAAGGTAGAAAAAAATTAATCACGGAGTGCATGATCATCAGAAGGCATGGCAGGTGAAGCAACCACTTAAGGAACCCATATGCTTAGTCTTACTAAATGACAGAGCTCTACTGGAACTCTGAGGGACCTGAGGGGCCTCTCTCAATGACACAGAGTTCCTCATTTCTTGGGCCTTCTTCTGAGCTGATCTCAGCTTGTTCATGATCTTGTCCATTGAAGACGATCGCTTCTTCTCCAGTTTCACCTGAATCAAACTTTCTAATCAGTGAAACAGGCAAATGAAAATATATACAGCACGAGTAGTCTCCTCTGTTATTTATCTTATTGATGCAGGGGCCTACAGGATACGGAAAAAAATTCACAAACACACACACATGCACACACAAATAAAAGCGAAAATAACAATTAATATAGGAACAAGTTTTCTGGATGGTCCTCTTCGTAGGGTTTCTTTTTAGTTTTGTATGTGAACCCTTCTTGCGTACATGGGAATGAATCATACACATGGCAGCTATAGAGATTCCCCAAATATTTTCAAAATTATTAGTCTTGCATCTCAAGTGGCAAGTTTCAGCTAGAAACACAGTAGGAGATCCTCCACAGACCTTAACCAAAGAAACATCAGAATAGATTCCCATTGCTTGCAGCCAACACAGATATGAGGTTTTTATTTATTTATTTATTTTGGGGGGGGGGGGGGGGAACACAAAAAAGAAGTAAATGTTTAAAGACAGCAAATACGAGTGCATTTCACATGTTTCCACTATTTAAGAATCCAAAAGAGATTCATAGCCTAAAACCACATGGCCAAAGAAAGCATATTTTCCTGTCATGCTTTATATTAAATCCAATATATAAAGGTTAAATATTTTAAAGATTTTTAATAGGGAAACCCTTATATGCAGATCACAAGGACAAGGTTCCCATAAACATAGCCAACCGGAGAGAAGAATATGATTCTTCGTGGCACTACAGGGTCCAATCAAGAGAGAATGAAAGGCATGCAACAGGTGTTTCGGAAAATTTTATCTGACAAACTGGATGTATATTCCAGATTCATTTTACACTTTTATGTATGAAGTTACGGATATCTCCACAATGGGACATAAAAAAGGATCAGAAATCCAGTCAAAAAGGTTCCTCTCAGATGGGTAGTCTGAATTGGACAGGCCATCTCTATGCATGGATCAGCGAGTATTCCTAAGAAGGTTCCTCAGTGGCCCAACCAGAAAACCTCTATTACATGGACAGATAGATAACAACATTTTTTTCCTTTCAAAACAGCACTTGATGTACAGCGATCTCCATCTCAGCATATCATTTTTGCCCTTTTTCCTATTTCGATTTTAACACATGCTAGGGAACCAAGCAAACATAGAGGACAACTTCTAGTTTCTAACCCCTCACTTTTTAACTATAATTCTCAACTTCAAAAGGAGAAAAGCGTAGGAAAGGTTACAAAGGAGAACCTCTAGTTTCCGTATTGCTGCTTCAGCCTTTGCTTTCTGCAAATTTTCCCATGCAGTTATCTTGGCTTCCTCCCTTTTAAGCCTGAAAGGAAGGTGACACATGTCATTCCTACAATAATTATTCACAACTGTGTAAAATGTTCTCTATAGCTATTTTATATATGGTGAAACAAAATGTACAAAATCAAAAAGAAGAGCAGAGGATGCACACTTTGACTTGCATTTTGCAGTATCGGCAACTTCCCAAGCTGAAACTTGAGCTTCTGCAGCTTCCTCTCTCCAGTCCTCTGCATCCATTGGCCCCTTCTCAGGCTTTTGGGTACTATGTTTTCTGGACCATCTTGTCACAGTGACTCGCTCATCTACCTGCACATCCCTGACTGCTGATTTAGAAGAAGGACGGCTCTGCAGCTCCACTGTGGGAAGGAGCAAGGGAAGGGGAGAGGGAGAGAATGAAGGCCTCTCCTTGGGAGACGAATGGGTGCTACCCTCAGGGCTCATCTGTGTTGCCATGTCCCTTCTTGATACAGCACTAGAAATTGTGGTTGCTGCACCCTTGGTGCAATCAGGTTTTGCTTCTGCAGAATCAACAGGCAGGACACTAGTTGGAATTTCACTTTCTCTTAAATACTGAAAGGATTTTTTTTTTTTTGGGTAGGATGATCATTCCCCAACCCCCCCCCCCCCCCATATGAGTCGGGATCCGATAGCTGATCTCCAAACAAACAGCAGGAGACCTTAACACCAAGCCAAGACTTAAATACATCATACTGAAAGGTTTGAATAATCATGACCTACATTCAGTCAATTGCATATTCAATGCTTAAATATAACAAACCATGTATGGATGCTCCTACAACAACACAAGGCTCAACATCGAAAAGCAGCACAAAAAGAAAGGAAATAGCTTAATGAGGTCTTGTTCATGGCGTCCTCAGCCACCGGAAGCCAGATCATTGCAGGTATGGGCCACAATGTTTAGTAACCAGATTAAAGCAGGGCTCAGGGCAATGACAACAATTTCATCCAATGACTGGATCCTACCTCCTAAAGGTTCAAGCTAAATTGTGGCAGCGAAATTAACGACGGAAATCCCAATGAGGTCAAGCTAGTGCCAGGGTGCATAAGGCACTTACATCAAAAGAAAAAACCAAAAGTGCTCACAAGGGCATTTAAATACAGGTGGAAGGTGAAGCTGTTAGTGATAGCCAATGCACAAGTCTGATCCTGAAGAAGATGGTAATTGGGTGTCATTTAACCATTATCCTTCTACTGTCTCCTACTAGGTTCAAGGAAAAAAGATTGTCTACCAGTATATCAAATCAAATCTGTTGTTCGGAAGATAAATAGGAAGCTTCTAGGAGGTTGGCACATATTAATTGCATATTTGTTTATGGATTCACTCGGTTCTTCATCTCTATCTCTTTGTCTGTAGCCTTGGCCGACGCTGAAGCTTAGCTGGAAATGGTTGCTGGGTAGATCAAGATGCAGTCAAATGGCATTTCTTGGACTCATGCACATTGGGAATGAACCAGAATGTCTAGAACAAATTGATCCTGACAGAAATGGTTTAGGATGACCTGTTTACAGGTAAAGGTAATCCAATATGTCCCAATTTCTTATTTTATTTTTGGTCATTCAACAACAAGATCTATCCAAAAGAGATGGTCCTACACTCCTACTGAGAACAATCAGGTATTAGTGAGGAACTCAAGGCCTCAACTACAATGTAAATGTCAGATGATGACTCTCGTGGATGAAGTTTAAAAAACAGAATTTAAGTCATTTTGGGCTACCAATTTAAAGCAAAATAAACCAAAAATATGGTAGCCCACTGGGGAAAAAATGATCTTTTATATCATACACTAAAATATATGTCCATTTATGAAAAGTATCAATTATTCTCAATTTTTCACATGAAAGTTTTGGGCATTTTACCAAATAATTTAATTTTTTATTTTATATACAAACTGAATCTAATTTATATTTTCCACAAATTTATTCTATAATTAATCATAATTATTACTGATATGATCTTGACTATGTTTCCTGCTCAATTGATTTTAGAATAGGTGACACTTAGCTTAGCTGGCAAGGATCGAATCCCATCTTCACCGTTTGTGCAAAATAAGTGTTCCCCTCTCTCTCTCTCTCTCTTGTAATCCCTCCCACTCAGGTGCAGGTCCACCCTTTGATGTATGTAAAAAAGTAAATTAGGATTAGATATGATATTGAAATTCTTATTAAGAGAGCCTTCTCTATACAGCCCTAAAAATCTGCCAGGTGATACCATATAAGAGTTTATCTTTGGAATGAATTCTACCTTATTGTTTGTTGTGATAAGGAGAGGTATTTATAATTGTATTCTCATCTTTTACAACAGCTAGTTTAATTACAATGGATAAGAGTTTTCTCATATCCTTTCCTATCTTGTAGGAGAGATCAAATCCTGAGGAGTAGGAGCATCGTTGGCCAGCTCTGACTTGCTCAACAATGAATCCGAATTTTGAATATTTGAATTTGACTTTGAATTATCCGTTATAAACACATCAAGTTTGGTCAAGATTTGGATGGCTAGTGAAAATTTTAATATTACAAGGTGGGCCATGATTGATATCAAGAATTTAAAAGTCCGTGTTGTAGGTTGGATCAGACACCAGAAATACCAATCCAGATCTGCCAATCCTGCCCAATAGAGATGGCAAATCCACATGGTCAGTGGTATCAGTCGTTATTGGATGGATTGGCTGATCTGCCAAACAATCCTGATAATTGAATTCTTGCCACAATTTTCTTTAAAACTTGACAGATGGCCATCCACATGGCTCCCTATTATCCTTTTGTGTGCGGTGTGTGTCAGACTATCTATCCTGTTAGATGTGCCAAATGAACCATCTACTCATTTGATGTCTATGAATACACGAGAGGAAATCTAAATGATAGTAGGCCATGTGGTCGAGATAGAACGTGAACTTTGACATATAGATTATTCAAAGGATGCACTATGCTGTATACATCCGATGGTTGAATCAACCAAATAAACCCCCGTAATAAAAAATGGACATTGTACACAAGTGTCTCTCAATCAAGCCATGTATAGAACATTTCTTCTTCCTATAATCACAGAATTAAAGACCAAACCAGTGTAAAACTCAAATGGTGCTTACCATTTTTCTAGTTTAACCAACAAGTTCTCATAGTAAATGAAAATCAAACTGGAACCATATAGGGTTATAAATATAACCACATTGTCACCAAGCTGCAGTTGTCACGTTTTTAGTACTTTGAATTCCACTTGACAACTCTAAATATATTTTAAGTTATACTCGCAAGAAAAAATTTAACCTTTTAATCATATATCTATTGTGCAAAGTTTATCTAGCTGCATCTAAAAGCAACCTAAGTGTCTTCTTGTAAATGTGCATGGAATGTGCAATTAGAACATCATCCTTCAAATGCTTGTTCCTTTGACATTAATATGGCATGTAGAGATGAAAAGGGGGGAAAACCATTGTTTACAGAATCTATTTTTAACTGTGCCATACAAAATGACCAAAATTTCCACCATATGATGAAATTTTGAGGACATAAATCAATATTTTTTATGCCATGATCCAGACACCAACATTCAGAATGAAGCATGTGTCTTTTGACTTCCAGGCATTGGCCTTGGGACGTTTATCTTCCCCTTCATTTATTGAGATTCTTTTTTACTGACTAACATTTATGTTATTCACCTATTTTGCTTTTCCCACACCTCACTCTTATTGGAAGGGGAAAAAAAGGTGAAGGTGGAGTTAATGGGAAAAAGATGTCTTGTGACCACTTTTCATAAGCCTGTATCCATACTCCAGTATTCCGAAGTGTAAGGAGTTCTGTTCAATAAAACCCCAAACGCAAAGCAGCGATATTCATTGGATTTCCAAGACTAGAAATTTCACTGATGACAATAAACAACACCCCCCCCCCTCCAAAATGAACATATAAGCCTATGTAACCTATAAGAGACCAGGGGTCCATATTAAGGTGGTGAGAAAGGTTTTGCCTCATGTGTTGAAAGGAAGCAACCGTGCTATAGTAAACAAGAAAATCGATAAACTCAGACCTCAGGAATTCGGAAAATCTATTCAGCAAACAAAACGCGTAAAATAACCTAGTCAAAAGGGCAGAATCATGTACCTTGTGCCCTCTGCAACGATAACAGGCTCAATATATCCGAGCAACCATGCACGCTAGCCGACCGCATAATGCTAGGCTCGAAGGCCGCAAGAAGAGGACCACCGCCACCAACACCACTCCCACTACCAACACAACGACCGGAGAAATCATCTGCTAACAGTACTCCAGCAGAAAACGGAGAACTTGCCATAAAATTGCCAACATTGCCGCCTTCAAACATCGGCGTAGCTGGCGAATAAGTCGAATAGTAGGCATTCCCCGGTGCGCCAAGCGGCCCGCTTTTCGACTTCGGCTTCTGCTGAGGGTTCGGCAACGAAGATCTGCTCACTCCATCTCCCGAAACCGGGCTGCAAATCCACCTTTCTGCATCCTCCCATTTAGAGGGTAAAGTCCTTCCACTGTTGAAAGGCAAGAGGGCAGCAGTAGCATACCTCCGGCTGCCGTTCACTGGCAATGGAACCCGTTCTGAGCTCCATCCCTTCTGCATCCCTATAATTCCGTGCCGGTAATTCGGTGTTCCTGGACTGGGGAAGATACCAGTTTTGCGAGAAGAAACAATGCTCTTCTTCATGCCTCCCAATCGCGGCGAAGAGCTGGTGACATCGCTTGCCCCATTTTTCAAATCAAGTGAAACAGAGAGTCTTCGCCTACCTGATCTTTTGACAGCTGTAGTAGCATCAGATTTGAGTCGCCTGTTTTGACATTCTGTGAAGAAACTGTTTTAGAGTTCGGACTTGAAAGAATGGAAGCTGATTAGCTGAAAATAGAGTTTGGTACCTTTGAGAGCTTGGGAGAAGGAAGTCTGCGGTTGATCTAGGGTGTAGTTATCGTCTTCTGTCTCTATTTCTTCTTCTCGTTCTGTAAAGGACCCGGTTAGTGAGCTTGGTGTCCCAAATTGAAGTTATATCGGAAGTCGTAAGACGGAAGACATGGTCTCTTTCTATTTTTCCCACAAACTTTTTTCTTTTGGTTTGAACTTTGAACTCATCCTAGTCTAGGCAGTAGTACCTTTTGCCTTGTCTCTTTTTGTGGCAGGGAGACTGTTCTTATTGACTGTACGTGATGTCCTCGGATCTAAATCTGGGCCACTCGAGCACCAACGGTAATCACGCTCGTGTCCTGCCAAATGCTGGATAAATCAAAGATTTTTGCTATCAGGAAATCGACGAATTTCAAATTTGAGTGCCAATTTCAAAGCTCAAAAGCGCCATTTCCAGTTGGATGCTAAAACTTTCCAGTTGGAAAAGGAAAAATCATGTTTTATCGTTTCTAATATCAGTGGAAATCAAAAAAAAAAAATCGTATATAGTCAAGAAATGTGTTACTTTACGCAAAAGATCAAACAAGTGAAAGAAAAGAAGAAAATGAAAGAAAAAAATTCCAGCTGAAGAGAGAGAGAGTTGGCTTGTGCATGCAAATGCAGCACAGATAGTCTGAGGATGAAACATCCAACAGTTCATCTGCATTGTCGAATCGAAAATGATAGAGAAAAGATCAAGGTTACCTTAGAGATTTCAGAAACCAGAGCTTCTTGATCATGAACATCGGATACAAATGAACGATTAGCGCTTCCAGAAGTGGAAGAGAATATACTAAGGATAACAGAATCAGGACTGTCGTCCCGAGCTTTGAAACCCGATGGCTTCTTCTCTTGAAACCCTAACCCCGGCATTGCCTGCAGCTTCTCATTACAGTAGGTGGAAGAGAGGAAGATTTTTAGGACTTTTAGACAGAGAGAATGAAGAGAGATTAAGATTCCTTTTAACGCGGAAGAAATTTCGCTCTAATGGCAATGGCGGGTGTTGCTTGGACAGTATTATTATTATTATTTTGTCTGCCGTTCTCTTCCTTTTATGTTTGACGCGTGCTTAAAATTTGAATGAGACCCGGGAACCACCAACCGAAACCCATCACTTTCACTTTCTTCTTACATTTTTACTGAAATACCACTCTGATGATGAGTTATGATTTAAGAACGTCGCTTTTTGTTTGTTTCCTTCTTGCTTGTGGGTTGTGTGACATGAAGGGTATTTTGGTCTCGTGAAGATTTCAATACCTAAAGCAACTAGTAATAATTAACGTCTGAAGCCTAATGACATAACCTCCCGGGCATATTGACCATGCCCTTGACGGAGAGGGGGATAAATAAATCAAGCGACGTGAACGCATGATGGCATGGGGTGGGGTTCATTTCGAGCTTACGTGGCACCTTGATTCATTGCCAAGAGAGGTGGAAAAACCAGACACCCCGTCCGATCTACCCACGAACAATAACAATAATGATAAGAAAAAATTACTTGGACACCCTTGTACTATGGCAATTTTGTTTATGATTATCAAGTTTGGAACGATTACTTGACACCCCTGAAACTTGACAGTGTTAGTTTGCTGTTAATGTTTAAATGAAAATATTCATTTTACCCTTATGAATTATTTAACTTAAATTTATGAAGTTAAATGATCAACTTACCCTTCTTCTTCTTCTTCTTCTTCTTCTTCTTCTTCTTCTTCTTCTTCCTGCAATTACAATTCAGTTGTAGAGGGAGGACCAAACCTCACCATTGTCACCATCAATGCATGATGGGTACATCGGGAGGGATTCTTGGTTTCTCACCCTCTCTGCTCTTCTTCTTCTTCCTCTCTTTTTTTTTTTTGGTTTTCAATAGGTGGAATCCTAGAGGGAGTAGGGGTGGAGTAATAATCTCACTTCATCTCACAGCAATAATCCACTTATGTAGCAATAATCTCAGTCCATTTGTAAAGGTCAAAATTTTCAATCAGTGGAACCCAATAGTCCATTTGTAAAGGTCAATCGATGTACACCATTTGCAGCAATAATCTCGGAATGGACAAAATCAAACTGCCATACTATCTTTAGCCTTTGATACCAGATAATTTAAGCTCAAATAATCCACTTATGTTGTTGGTAATGGGGAACTAATCTAGAAGCATCCCAATTGAATGATAATGAAATAATATTCTTCAAAATCAAAACCATGAGGGCAGCTAAAATACTTAATCGAAAATCAAGTTTTTACCTCTATGAACAGAGGAACAGGCAGTGGGATCTCAGATTTAAAATTTTTTTTTTTCTTGTACTTGAATCAGCAATGAAAGAGATTTATTAGGGTTTAAATCTGAAATCGATTAAGGGTTTTGGGTTATTTTGATTTGAAATTTGTTTAAGAATAGAGAATTTTTTTTGAAATCGATTAGGGTTTGAATCTAAAATTAGATTGTAGGAAGAAAAAGAAGGAGGAAGATGGTAAAAGGGTCACTTCATTACCCTTTAAGGGTAGTTTAGACATTACAAAAAATTTAACCGAAGACATCATCACTAAACTAACGGACATGACTTACTTGAAAGAAATGGTAACTAAGGGGGTGTTCAAGTAATTGTTTCAAACGTTGGGGAGACTGTAATTTGGCCATAATATAGGAGATGTCCAAGTAATTTTTTCTAATAATAATAATCTTCACCGGTTAGGTCGCGTGCCTAGCGTGGCTCCCACGCTTTGACACAGAATCTGCCCTGTTACCTGGAAATGACTGCCTTGCCCCCATGGAAGGGCAAAGATCCCATGAGGGTAATTAAGGCAATCATGTCTAGACGGCAAAGTGGTTCCTGTGTCTAAGCATGGGAGCCATGCTATGCGGGCGCAGGCGACCGGTTAGAGTTCTTTCTCTTTTCACTTAATTATAAAAAAAATGATGATCATTTCTTTATTTTCTATCTTCTTAACACGTGGACGGTGGATCTTCACTATGAAACGGTGTGATGTCCCCTCTCTTATTTTCAATGATTTGGTATTGGAGATTCCATCCCCCACCGCTAATCATGGTAATATAATAATTGAATTAATGGTTAATGGAAGAGGGTTCTTAAATAAGTGGAATAGAGAAAATAGCCCACGAAACATTCTTGTACATAGGGGTATAAACCTTCGACTCCTCTACTTCCATCCTACTTCCCTGAGCTAGGATCGTGACATCTGGCCTGATAAATATCTAACGGTTGAGAATCTTTTAAATTCAAATTAAAATGAATTTGGGAGGGAGAAGAGAAACTCCCTTAAACCCGTTTCATTTCAAACCAGAATCGATCGGTTCACTCTTTCTAGAACCAAAACGTATCATAACCCGAAACCAAGAGTTAGGGCTCATTCGTTCATTTGTTTAAGAGAACTTTCCCACTTCGGCTCTCTTTTTCTTCCACAGAGTCGACTAAGACCAGACACCTGAAACTACTGAAACCATTCCTTCAAACCCCTCCCCCCGCCAGATTTTCAACTTCACAAGGTTCCCTTGCCAGAGGAACCACTGAAACCAGATAGGAAAGCCGGCTGAGAAGGGGCCAAGGAAGAACAACAGAAAGAGAAAGCAAATCAATGTGACCCGACTGTATCAACCCTAATCTCCTTTAAGATAGAGAGAACAGTTCGAAAATCGAAACAGGAGTACAATGATAACATTAGGGAAGAAGACTAAAAAATTTGCAGGAATCAACATATTTCGATTCTCAAACTGCAATCAATGCGACTAAGAACGATGCAGGAGAAAATTGGGGGGAAAATTAAATGAAATTTTCAATCTCCGAGTCCAAGCAACGGACATTGAAGGCGGGAGCCGTATCACATTTTCGATTACACTCTTTTATCTTCTGTAAAAGTCTAAAATATTGAAAACCAAGCTTTTCTCTTCCGAACTTTTTATTGGCTGGTCAGAATCAACTGCAAATTTCAGTGGTTTTCTTCAATTTGTCTTCTCAATGACTTAAAAACCCATGACCCAAATTTAGGTCTATACGGATCATGATTAAAATGTTTGTGGTTCAATCTAAGAAGAAAGAAGAAGACGAAAAACAAGAAAATATATGAATTTGAATAACTTTTGTTTGGGTTTGGATTTGGAAAATTTTTGTGAGATTCATACCAGATTATGTTTCTCAAAAACTAAACCATTTTAGGCTTTCGCTGTTTCACTTTATATCTATTCACTTTGACTCCTTAGAAAAGAGAGAGAAAGCCCCAATAGTATGTACATTCAATAGGTATTAAGCACAGAGAGGGAAGAAGAGGCATAGCAGAAAGGAATTGATATCTACGAATAGAATAGATCTAAGTCTGAAGTTCTAAACTCTGAAGAAGAGGATATGGTCTTCTGCTATCCCGGCCTCCAATGATAAATTGAATAATTTAATGGATTCTTCTTCTTCTTCTTCTTTCTTTAGTCTTTACCATTTCTCCCTTGATTCACCATTACAGAAATTCATAGCCTTCAAAGTCTCAAGTCTCTTCCATCCAAAAACGAAATGGGCAAAAAATAAAGTAAGGAACAATAGAAAAGGGATGAAAGGAGAAGAGGAGAACGGAGAAGTTTCTTTGTCGACCGACAGCTTGGTGGAGAATATGAGAAATGGGCTCGGTAGAAGAAGAAGAGGAGAAGTGATTTGGGATTTTCGGGAACCCTAACTCTCGATTGGAAGTAGAGGGAGCAACAGGGGTCAGGCAGCTCAGTGTAGGGAGAAGTTTCTTCGTCGGCCGAACAACAGGGGATTTGAAGGAATGGAGTTCAGAGATGGCAGCTTGATGGAGAAGAGGAGAACTGAGCTCGGTGGAAGAAGAAGAGGATAAGTGATTTGGGATTTTTGGTGACCCTAACTACTCTCGATTGGAGGTAGAGTAAGCCGAATCCGGTTTGAGAGTCAATGAACCGATCGGTCGAGTGGGTTTACAATGGTTTAAGTGACTTATCCCATCTCTCAACCGTTTTTCACTTTAATTCTAAAAACACAGCCTTGCAACCGTTAGATGGTTGCCAGGCCAGGTGTCACTATCACAAAGCTTAGAAGTAGGACGGAAATACCGGTCTTGAAAGTAGAGGAGTCGAATCCTCATTTCATATGAGGAGAGAAGATAGAGAGGGTGCTAGTAAATTGCATGTAGTCAACTTTTTTTGTAATTCAATTTGTGTTAAGACTTTTTGCCCGGAACAATGTCTTTGAAGTGGAAGTGTAGGGTACACCATCTTTCTCTTTCTTCTTGACACTCTCCGCCTCTCCACCTCTATTGATGAAACATCTCTTGTCCTTCTCATTGGTAGGTTTTCCATCTCAACAGCTGATCGCTCTCCTTAGTAATAATTATTTGTTTTACAAGGTTCGAATAAATAAAGAAAAGGAAGGATAGAGAGTGCAATTGTTTTTTTGTGTCATGGGTGGTCAGTATCTTGAATTGATTTGTTAGCTATGTACAATGGTATATAGTGGGCTCCCCTTCCATTCATGGTTTTTTTGCATGGTATCGATATCGGTATCAGAGATTAGTATCAATATCGGTGATGATACCGACACCAATATGTATCAAACATATTGAACCGATACGATGTGTCAAACCACCTTTTTTAATCGGACTTTGTATCGGTCGTTGTATCAACCAAAATATAAAAAATTCAAAATGAAAATGTGCAATAAAAACTTTAAAAATTAAATACTTGTGTGTGAAATATTACAGAAAAATTTACTAAAGAACAATAATTATGTAAAAACAAAATTAAAAAAAATATATCCATAAAAATTTACAATAAGTTTATATAAAATTCAAACTAATTTGTAAAAATTAAAAAAAAAATCATAAAATTTAAATAATAATATAAAACAACAAACTAAATAGTTAAGTTAATAGGTGAATATTGCCCAAAATGCAATCAATGAAAGGTTAGACATTGTAAAGTTTAGCGTATTTGCTATCTACACAAATTCAATATATAATGTAGTAAATTGAAATTTTAAAAAAATAATCAAATCAATCTAGACAATGATATCCAATCACCAAAGTGGAATCTAATACATTTAGCAAACACTAGAAATGTACGTACCATATCTCATAACGCAAAATCATCAAGAAGTTCACATAATTGAATTTGTACATTGGCAAAAACAAGTAAATTCCAATTTATTTTGTTAGTTCAAGTATCAATCCACAATCACAAAGATTTTACATGATTCACCCCCAAGAAGGTAGGCTACATCCAAGGCAGTCCCAAATCCACTTTTTATATGAAGAAAATACAAAACCTCTCTCATGCACAACCCTCACATCTCTCAAAGAGATAACTATATATAAAGATACAATATAGAGAAACCCTAACCCACAAAAGTACAAAACTGTCCTTAGAAACCCATCCAGTCTGGTCCGGTCCTAAACCAACATAGGGCAAAAAACATATATCAAATCGAAGGTCTTAACGAGCTCTTCGGGTGTCAATTCCCACGACGTTAACATATGCATTTTTTGGCCCTTCTGTCGCGTTTCAAAGGCGAAACATCCCATTGAAGTAACAATAGTACTTTATAAATTAGAACTGGGGAGATCAGGCTTCACCATTAACAGATACATCAACTGAGGTGGATATTCAAAAAACATATGAGTATGTGTCTGTGTAGGGTTTGGTGGAATGGTGGCTTAGTCCCAAACCCAGGCTTTCAAATACAGAGAATATGTCTTTGCCTCAACTCCTCAGAGTACCATCTTCAGATGTCATATATCCAATTGGTGTACAATATCTTCAGTATGTAACTGGGTCTCCTAAAGACTATGATTGTATGTCAAAACCATCATCATCATCCTCTTCCTCCTCTACATCCTCGCACGTACAATACTCCACTAACGTGATTAGAAGGATCCATCGATGTCTTCTCGTCATCAAACTCCTCCTCTACTCGTACGACATATCGCTCGATCACTGCGATGCTAAAGTGGTCGAGATTGTGTACTTTGAGGCTCTAGTCGTTGAGACGACTGTCGATGACCATGCTATGCAAAACTATTACCATCTAGGCCACGATGCACAAAACTACTCTCAACTGAATCCTGTTGTGTAGAATTGCACCCACTTGAACCACATTGCGTAGAATTACGTACTCCCACCCAGACACCCCCCCCCCCCCCACATCCACTCTGATGACAAAGCTGAATATTTTTTTATTCTTTTAGTTCATCAGTGGTTGGGTACAAAACAATTCAATGGGGTTGATCTCCTCTCCATATATGGTAGAAGCGGTGGTGTATCTCGGCGTAGATATCATGCATCTACCTCGTCAGACATCATCTCATATTTGCCATTTTTCAACACAAATCTCTATGTCTAACGTACCATGAATTGTTTGAATTTGGTTGGGTGTCCTCCTCATCTAAATATTTGTATGTTCGATTCCAAGCACAATGTATTCACGAATCTAGCGGATTGTCATAGACGTCGTATGTGGATCAAGTACAAAGGGGAGCCCGCCTAAGCGCCTTCAGTCATCATGAGATTTGGAAGCCAAAGTGAATGAAGGGTGTCAATTTGAAACTGAAATTGAATTTAAAATCGAATTGAAGCGAATCGAAAAAATTTAGCTAGGTTCATTTTTTAGTTTTAAAAGCTGAAATCTTGTTCGGTTCAAATTGGTTTTATGTTAAAAACTATCGGATATTGGATAAGCACCGAACCGAACCAAATAGGCTTTTGCGTTGGTATGTATCACATATATACCAATTTCTAGATTTTTTTTTAAAATAAAGATATACCAATTTCTAGACATTAATCTTTATATGTTATTATGTCATCATGTTCCAATTCTTCAGTTAAAGATAAAAATAAAAAACATAATATAAATAATCTTTTTTATGAGAAAGAAAATAATAAATAACTATTTTTTTAATTAATATAATTTTAGGGACTGACCCGAGTCCTAGAGAATATTCGGGTTAAAAAAAATAATAGGTAAAGAAAAGAATAAACAATCATTTGTTGCATAAAAACATAACTATCAATTATTAATTAAGTTTGGTAAACTTGAATGATTTTAATAATGTAAAATCAAGCTATTCTCTCCCTTCCTTTTTTACTTAAAAAACTGAATAAAAACTGAAATTGAACCGAGACAATTCAGTTCGATTTTGGTGTTGAAAATATGTTCCTATTCTCGGTTTGATTTTGCTTTCAAATAACTGAAACCAAATTGATTGATACCCTTGACATAAACATTAGGCTATACAATGCCTTCATCTTTAACTGATTCTTGGGCTTCGTGTGGATTAGATTGAAGGTGTCCCAATTCCTCTTGTAACTCGATGAACTATAGTTTATGCGAGAACTTTGACTGCCACCTTCTGTAGATGTGTGCAAGACTTACCAAATATATCTCACCAATAATCTATAAAAAATAACTATTGTCATATCTAGGATCGTGATCGATCCTCTACGGCACCTTGCCCGTAGCGGCCTGTGCAGCGCTGACAGAGCGCCACGCGCAATGTCCACCTTACCCCTGCCCAAGAGTTTTGCCCGAGCAGGGGTAAGGCAGACATTGCATGTGGCGCTCTGTCTGGGCCGCACAGACCGCTACAGGCAGGGCGCCGTAGAAGATCTGTATTGTATAATTAGCAGCATAAAAATAAAAAAAAGTGAACTACACATAGTTGGGTCTTCCACCGCTCAACAACAGCTACCCAGTATTTCTCCCACTCTCCTACTATCTTCATCAATCTCCTCTTAGCCAATATCATCATGGCATAGATGGCAAGAAAGGTAGCTTTGTGGTTCATATTGAGCACCTTCTGTACCAATATGAGGGGCTCCATGATCTTAAGAACTGTTGACGCCTCATCCCAAAACCGATCATGGAGCTTGGTGATCTTCAAAGTCTCATTCAGTTGTCTCCTCCGGCGGTCATGTATACCCATATTCCCCCAAGAAGCCATCAAGGAAGGCCTTTTGTAGTGGGACCTTCCACCTCATGAGGCTCTCTCTCTCTCTCTCTCTCTCTCTCTCTCTCTCTCTCTATACGTACTCGGTAGTAAACCGAGTACTTCCAGGCTTCAACAAGTCATGGCCCCACTAATGTGACGGAATTGAGCAACTACAGTTGTAGCGCTATAAATGATCATCAATATCTTTCGGCCCATCACCTGCACCTCTCTGATCTCAGGAACCCCGCCATATTCTCCAAAATAATATCAAAGCAGTGTACAATGGATGGGACCCAGAATAGGTGCTTCCTCCTGAGCTTTAACATCTTTCCCGTTGCCTGATCGTTGTCCATCATCACCTGGACAACAAGCTCCTCTTTGATCTCTTCAACGAGAATGTCCATCTGTCTGAATATGTAATCATCTAACGTCCGTTGATCAGAAGCATTAAGGGACTTGTGGAAGATCATATGGTCATCACAATAGACCATAAAATTGATGAGTGTCGTTTTTGTTATATAAATCCACCCATCACACGTTATCATCACAACCTGCCTCTCCTAAATTGGACGAAGGGATCTAATGTAACTCGTTAGCTCCCCAACCTCATGTGGTAGATAGTGCTATTGTATCTCCTATAAAGTGGGGGGCTTTCACCTTCCCTTCCTCCGCACAAATGTCGAGGAAGTTTTGGAGTTGAGGACTATGAAAACAACAAAATTTTATCCCCATTCTCTTGAAGAAAATATTTTATCATCCTCTTGGGAGAAAAGCAAAATAAAGAATCACCACCTAAGTTAGGGTCTTGGACACAAATTTGATTCCATTTGAACTGATTCGACCTTGGATTCGAGTCAAGTTGCGGAACTAAGTAAGTGTTAGGCACATTGGTCCACCCGATTAAATTGGTTTTTTATTTATTTGGCATATTTATTAAATAATAAATATTATAAAACAGAATACATCAAATCATATACTAATTTAAAACACCGAACAAAATATAAGAAAATTAAAAGAAGGAAATATGAGAACTTAGCTCAATGCATGCATCACAAAACAAAAGTTAGTAGACATAATCTAACCTAACCAAATAAAATATTATACAATATTATAATATAAAATAAACTAACTTAAGCTAGTTTTTGAAAACACAAAACCATTATTAATGTGTAAATAACATGGGTATACATGTAAAAATAGATAATTTTGGAATAACTTTAGAATTTTATAGTAAATCTATGTCAAATCAAATTCATTATTTAAATCTCCCTCAGTCTTATGATGCTAGATTAAAAAATGAATATATAAATAAAATAGTTCATGAACAACTCTCTAGAGAATCTTAATAAACAAAAGATTATAATAAAAGATTTCAAGAAAAAAAAAATAGAAAAAGAACTACATTCTGAAATCCAAAATGCTTTCTGGCGAAGGAAAAAAAATACTCTAAAATTATCCTACATGAAAGATTTTAATGTGTCCTAGGCCATTATCATGAAATTTGAATATCAAAACTTTGTCTTCAAGACATCTCTGACTTACTTAAAAAAGAGTTAATTAAAGAAAACTCTTTTGGATGGAGTTGTTCTGCATTTTATGTAAATAATATTGCAGAGAATGAACACAGAATTCCAAGACTTGTAATAAATTATAAACCTATGAATAAAGTTCTTTAATGGATCAGACATCCCCTTCCAAACAAACATGAGTTGGTTACTAGAGTTCAAGGATCTTAAATCTTTTCAAAAATTGACATGAAATCTGACTTTTGGTAGATTCAAATTGGTGAAACATATTGTTACAAAACGTTACAAATGTACCTGATGACATTATGAGCGGAACATCATGCTTTTTTTATTGAAAAATATGTCTTGTTTATATTGATGATGTATTAATTTTTGTTCTAAAGCAGGGATCAATACTTGAAACGTCTTCGAAATTTCTTTCAAGCTGCTAAAGCAATGGTTTTATTATCTCTACTCAAAAAATAAAAATATTTAAAGTAGAAATTGATTTTCTCGGTTTTCATATCTGTCATGATATTGTTTATTGGTTACTAGAGTTTAAGGATCTTAAATCTTTACAAAAATTGACACGAAATCTGGCTTTTGGTAGATTCAAATTGGTGAAACATATTGTTACAAAATGTTACAAATGTACCTAATGACCACTATGAGCGGAACATCATGCCTTTTTGTTTGAAAAATATGTCTTGTGTATATTGATGATGTTTTAATTTTTTTTTTAAAGCATGGATCAATACTTGAAACATCTTCGAAATTTCTTTCAAGCTGCTAAAGCAATGGTTTTATTATCTCTACTCAAAAAATAAAATTATTTAAAGTAGAAATTGATTTTCTCGATTTTCATATCTCTCATGATTTTGTTTATAAAAAATAAGATCATTCAATTCGCTGGTAATTTTCCTAATGAAATTACTGATTTACGATAGCTTCATTGATTTCATGATTGTTTAAATTATGTTTTTTATTCTAGAAAAATCTACCTTGGGATATAATTTCTTACTCAAAGGTTATAGAAAACTCTTCCATGGACGCTCATAGTCAAGTAGTTTAAAGAAGGAAAATTTACAAAACACCTCCTGAAAATGGGTCGAAATTCGAATTATCCCTGAAATTTGAAAATACTCAGATCACCCCCTCTACATTAATGGTGTTAGTCTGCTGTTAGTTATTGGTGTAAAATGATTATTTTACCCTTGTACTAAATCATTAGAATAAATTTACAATAATACCCTTCCTTCATCTTCAACCTAAAATACTCCATCGCCGCTGCTTCGCCCTGGCAGCACCGCCACCGCCGCCTCTGCTTCCCTTTACAATGCAAATCGAGAGCCTTCGAAGACGTTTAGCTCCCAAAACCGAAGCAACTCAACCACTTGCTCGCCTCTTTGAGTTGCAGAAAGAGCGTTCAGAACCTCAAGGACGTCGTTGACACCACCAAGAAGACGACCAGGAAATCAAACCCACGATTGCCCAACCTTCCATCCAGTCTCAGACATTTAGGAGGACCTAGTAAAGCTGAATTTGGTTCAAAGGTGTCTTCTTGAACGGTGGCTTTGAAGTTTTTATTCAGTTTAAAATCCCTCTCTTTTGGAGACACCTCCAATCTCTTCCTCTCCTATATATAGAGAGGTTGCTAAGTCCATTTAAACACAGCTTTTAGACAATCCCAAATTATATTTTGTTTTGTGTCTAATTGAACACAACTCTAAAGTGTCTTGGTGTGGCCTAATCAGCGAGTGCATGTGGACTAGAGGGACGATAGGGGCAGATTTCTCTTGGGAGACCAGTTCACACCAATTTTGTTGCACTAGTTAGGGGAACTAAGATCTTAAGGAGAGTGACAAGTGGCATGACTCACACCTACCGATTCCTTAAGTTTCTCCACGTATTTTTAGGTTCGTAACTCTATATTTGGTGGTTGAATTGGCCGTCATCAGCCTTGGTTTGTCTATGGTTCAGATAAGTATTCTATCCTCTTTATTTACATGTGATGTCATGTATGCTTTGGAAGAATTTTTCCTGCAATATATTATGAGAGAATCAAGTCTATCATTAAACATGATCAAATTGGTATTGAAGTTCAAATTTTTTTTGGGAAAGGGAGGGGATAGGTAGGCCCCAAGGAGACTTGAACTTACAACCTCTTAACTGTGAGATGTTGATCCTTGCCAACTAAGCTACCCCCTTGGAGTTAATGAAGTTCAAACAAAGGGAAAAGAATTAGTCATAAAGCTTGGGTACAACATGAGGTTGTTGCAATATACTCTCCCTCTATTGTGGATATTTGGGAATTGAATCGGCCGGAATCGGTCCATAAACCCTAAAACCGGCCTTCAGATCCGAAAACTCAGTGATTCTAGGGAGTCATCGCATGAATCAGCCAACTGTGAATCAGCCAACTGGGCCTATTCCCTATTTTTTGAACTGTCATTCCAACATAGCCTTATAAACACCGCGGTAAAAAGCAGTCATAAAACACGGGGAGTAGAGCTGTGGAAGTAGAACACTGGAACTTGACCAGCAGCAGCAGCGGCAGGTGAGAGGCCATATGGAGGAGGAAATGGCGGAAGCGTTACCGGCTCGAAAGATGGAAAAGAAGGCGTACGAACAGCTGGAAGAGAGTCGAACTTCAATGGAGGAGATCGTAGCGAAGATGCTGTTTGTAAAGAAGGAAGGGAAACCTAAATCGGAACTCAGGGAGCTCGTCACTCAGATGTCTCTCCACTTTGTCAATCTTCGTCAGGTTCCCAAGTTATCAGAATTCCCATTATTTCTTTTGCAATTCCGTCTCTCGATCTCCCTGATATTCATGTCTAATGTAACTAGTGACTAAGTTACTCTACGGTCATAGCCATCAATATTTTTTTAAGAAACTAGTGGAAATCGTAGTTTCCGGACGGAGGAATCCTCCCGAGCTTTGAAGAAGACGTCGAATAGGCGGGATCTCAAATGTCGTCAACTGAGAGAAGCAAATTTATTATTTCGCCAATTTGATACCTTCCTTACTACAAGTCTTAAAGGGTTTTAAATGTGTCCGTGGACGGGTTTTAATAGGGTTTGTAAACGAAAAAATAAAGATCAAGTTCTGCCCTTTCCTTCCATGGAGGCTAGATTAGTAGGGACTAGGGACCCCATGTTGCGTTTAGCGTTTATTTATTTAATGGTTACATTGAGTATCAGCTAGATCAATGTCCAATTGGGATTCCTTCTGAATGAATAGAAACCATTGCTATCAATTGGGACCGCATGATTGTTGCTGTTTCTGGTTTTGGTCATAAAGTGAAGGACGGGAAGACTACATGAGGATGATTGGATGATGGGAGCAAAAAGAGATTCTTTTGAATCGACCCTGGAAGCTAGAGTTAGTGGGGCTATATTGAAGTTTGCTGGTAGTTCTGATGATAATCTCTACCAGACTAATGGTGGTGGGCTGCGGTGGCATGTCCTTGGGGCTGATAAAACAATGCTTAGAGTAACCCCCCCCCTCCCCTTCTCTTCTCCCTGTTTATCTGTGTGTGCACATGTCACTTGGGCAGTTTTGATAATCTTAGTCAGACTAATGGTAGTGTTGCCATGTCCTTGGGGTAGATCAAGTTTAAAAATCCAGGAGGACAAAGCAAATTGCATGTGAGGAATAATTTCTAATGAAGAATTAAATATCTAGTCAGTTCAGAATTTGTCATGAAAGATAAATTTTATTTGCAATGAACTTGATTTGGTTGGGCAATGGGGAAAAATGTAAGAATGGGAAGGATGATAGGAGTGGAAAACTTGGTAAACGTATACTCAAAATTCTATTCTATTTGAATACCCAACAATGAGCTGGTCATCAGCCATTATTTTTGAGATTCAGGTGTGAAGACTATACTGGGCATACACTTGGAATACGATCGAATGAGCAAGAGATGGAAGAATGCTCCTTTTTATTCCAGTCCTCAAACAAACCTTGGTTAGAGGTGAAGGTGGTGATGAAAGAATTTGGAAGGAGGACAGCAGAGGCAAATTTCTGTCAAGTCTTTCTAATAGATTTTCTCACCTGCCAGTTCGGAGAAATATTCCACTCAAACTGAGTTGGAGAAAACCAGTTCTAATGAGAGTTCAACCTTTATTAAAGTGTTGACTTGTTAAGGAAAGAGTACACATTTGGCTAAGACATTTATGATCCATGAGGGAGTGGAGGAGAATATGGATAATTTATTCATACACTACAAAGTGGTGCGAGATACTGGAATGCTTGGCTTCACCTTGTGAGGCTCAAGGGTGAAGTGGGGGTTATCTCTGGTGGTGTGAGAAACAAATTCTTTAATGGACCTCTATCATTTGGTAGGTGATGTAGTTTTTGATGGATTCTAATACTCATTGCAGTTTCTTAGGGATATTTAAAGAAAGAATCTTATAGACATTTGAAGGGAAAGACAGGTCCTTAGGATTTGTGTGTATATTTTCTTGCTTGTACTAAATTGGATATCAACCCATAACAACATTTTTGATGTGCACCTAGAATCAAGTGGCATTTTTGACACATATTTTGTGAACTTAATTTTTTTGTACTCACTGCATGTATCTTTTTATAGGAGAGACACATTTATTTAGTGCAGAGTTTTTACTGAAATTTATATGCAAACTAATTGACAAAGAAAAATTAAGCTTACATTAGGGGTTTTAAAATGCTCTTGGCAAATTCTGTTTAGGCTGTTTCAACTTATAAGGCTATTCATGTGATTTAATTTGATATTTGGGCATTTACAGGGTTATTGGGACTGGAACTTTTTAAAAATTTCTTAAACCAAAACAACACTGATGAGTTGAATTCATCCATAAATAGCTCATTTATCTTCATCTCTAGAAAAACTAAGTTGTATGCTTACTGTTTTTTGTTCCTTTCACCTTCTTTAAGTTTAGGGAAAAAGAGCACCTAATGCCATCTTCTGCTTCTGAATGATTTTCTTTTTCTTTCTTCAACAAATAAATATAGCATTGAAAAAGATGTTTAATTGTTGTGAGTATTTGATGACTTAGCAAAGTCTAGGGCTCAAGATTATTGGTCAATTAGTTGGTTGTACTCCAAATTGAGCGTGAGGTCACATGTTTGAACCTAGCTTGTTCTCCAAAAGAGAAGGGGGAAGAAACTAAGTGCAAGTTTAAAATCTAAATCTTTTAAACTTGCACTTACTAACATCTGCAAGTACAAGATGCACTTAGGGGCATTGGTGCAGGTATGTGCAGATGCTTGCCCACTTATCAGGGAAAAAGGAATAGAAAGAAACACTGGTAGACATTTGGTCTCATGCATGGCATGTTTGGTTGGTTCCATTGTTTTATTTTAAATACATAATTTTTACCTTGTTTTCATGAGTCCAAACATATTTGAGAATTAACCTTTTATTTCCCTGTCTAATCTGCCTTCCCAAGCTCATTTACCCCTAGTCCTTACAACCTTTATTAATGAATTCATGAAAGAAAGTTTTGGAACTGGATATATGTTCTTAAGTATCCTTCTTTGTGACATAGTTGTCAAGGTGTTGACTAGGCGCCGCCTAAGCGTCCAGGTGCTTTGGTCGACTTGGGCGCCTTGGTCGCCTTGCTTCTTTACCCTCTCCACTGCCTTGGGTCGCCTAACTGCCGTGACAACTATGCTTTGTGAGAGATTTGGTGTTCCAATGTTATCCATCCTGTCCAGTACTCCAGTCAGCCTGCATAGTCTCAATAAAACTTCTTGTCGAATGTGGATTGTTCATAAACTTCTGACGGAACAGACACTTATATCCCATCTTTCTTCTAAGAGGGATGTCTGTTCAACTCTTATATTTCTGCCATATGCTTTTGTGGCCTTTGTTTTCTACCATTTTGTGCCATGCAGTTCTGTTGATTAATGCATTAATCAGAATGTAAAGGCTGATTTTCTTCATCTTATAGTTCCTTACAGCCTTCTTTGACCAAACAATTTTTCTTGT
Source organism: Telopea speciosissima (assembly GCF_018873765.1). Classification (NCBI taxonomy): domain Eukaryota; kingdom Viridiplantae; phylum Streptophyta; class Magnoliopsida; order Proteales; family Proteaceae; genus Telopea; species Telopea speciosissima. The sequence continues at coordinate 19,026,045 of NC_057919.1, read as the reverse complement.
AGATAAATCGTTCCATCTTGCTAGAAGAAGATCGTGTAAAAGCGGAAACAGAACGTGCCAAACCACCTGTAGACTTTACTACCCTGCAGCTTCACAACTTGTTATATGAAAAAAATCACTATTTGAAGGCCATAAAGGCTTGCAAAGATTTCAAGTCGAAGCATCCAGATATTGAACTTGTACCCGAGGAAGAGTTTTTCAGTAGTGGGCCTGAAGATATTAAAGGAACTGTGATGTCAAATGACAGTTCTCATAATCTCATGCTACAGAGGCTCAATTTCGAGCTTTTTCAGGTAACTTGAGTAAATGAGTACATAAAGCTTATTCAAGCAGTAACAATACCTTGGAAGTTTAACTTCCTTCGATATTTAAGAAGGTAGTGATTTTCAATTAGTTGACAGGTCAGATAATGCACTTACAAAGTCTATGTAATGAATATTAATTTTTGTTTTCTCTTGCCTGCAGACACTAACTTGTAGAAACTATGTACTTTAATTTGATGCATATCTATGTACCTAGATTTTTTTGTTGCCTGAATATACCTGATCATTAAATATGTGATGGGTATCGTGGAAGCTGACTAGCTGTTTTTAGTCTGGGGTTCACTGGATTTTATTGGTCCCATTTAGGAGTTTTCAAGCTAAAAGGTGAACACATCTGATACCTGAGTTGATTATAGAAGATGTGTGGCCTTATCAAGTGATTATGGTGCAGTTGCAGTAGCATGGCAGGACCAGAATGACCCACTTTGAAGACAGAATCCAAGATGTAACCAGTCCAAAGGGGCTTGGTAGATGGATAGTTATTTTCTTTATTGGGATAGATAATGTGTAATCTTTTATTTAATTATTTTGTGAGGAAGTTGGATACATAGGGATTTGCTTAAGATTAGTTTCCATATTAAGTTGGATTTCTTTTATTTATATGCAAGCACATACAATGGATTTGAATGGAAGATTTGAGTTGAAGTTGGGTTGTGAGTAGCGTGTGGCCAGTTTGGTTGATTCCCCTCTCGTTACTCCTTCCTTTTCCTTTGCCCTGAGGAACGAACTCATTCCTTCTCTCTTTCTCTCTCTCTCTCATTCTTAATCTCTCTTTCATATTCACTTTCCTTATTTTGTTTGTTGTTCTTATTGGGCAATAACCCTCCTTTCTTGGGCGATAACCCTAGAATACCAGATCTGAGAGTGCCTTCTGTTGTGAGAATCGACTGCAACAAGAACCTGGTTCTCCTTCTTCCGCTAGGTTCAACCTTCTTTGGTTAACACCCCCCCCGGAATCACTTGTTGTTCGGGTGCCTTTTAGTTGATTATCATTTATCAGAGACCTAACTATGAGGATCTTTCGCCTGAAACTTCAGGCCAGTCCTTGGGCGTATGAAGGAGTTCTTCCCTTCAAGGTAACTGCTGTTTCGGTGTTTCCGCCTCCCTGTCTAAATCTCGAGGCTGAGTTTCTTCTATGACGAGCAGAGCTGATGTAGTTCAAAGAAAGAAGAAGAGAAGAGGGGCCAGCAAGCCTACCTCATCGAGCAGCCCAGTTTGGGTCCTTGTGGTTGAGCTTGGTCCACTTAATGGGCCAGATTTAAGCCCATCATTTAGTCCTTTTAAGTAGTCCATGCATGGGGGCCTATTTGCTAGTTTACAACAACAACAACAACTACTCAGCCTTATTATCCCAACTAAATGGGGTTGGCTACATGGATCCTTGCCCTCCAATAAGCTCTATTCTAGGTCATACTACAAGGCCAAGCTATGCATGTCTTTCCTCATCACTTCTCCTAAAGGTCATTTCTGCCCTTGGCTCTTTTAGTTCGTTCAATTTGAAACAAATCCCTCCTCCGTATTGGAGCATCCAAAGGCCTCCGTTGAACATTGCCACCTCAAACGATTTTCTCGTAGCTTATCATGTATCGGAGCTACTCCCAAATCAGCTTTAATACGACCATTAGTTACTTTATCCATCCTAGTTTTGCCATTCATCCATCTCAGCATCCTCCTCATCTCCGCAACACTGAGTTTATCTATATGATGCTTCTTAACTTATAAAATTTTTCTTTTAAGTGTTAAAGGAATACGCCGATCACACAACACTCTGAACACAACTCTCCACTTCGTCCATCCTATTTTAATTCTCTGTTAAACATCATCCTCTTATCACCTTCTTTATCTATGATTGAGCCCAGATACCTAAAATAATCGCTTTACAGAATCTCCCTCTTATCAATTTTCACCACCTCATTATCTGTCCTAGTGTAACCAATGTTACACACCATAGACTCTGTCTTCGCTCTACTTATCTTAAATCTTAAAACCTTTTGATTCAAAAGTTGATCTCCATAACTCCAACTTGGCGTTAATCCCTGCTTTTGTCTCATCCACCAAAACAATATCATCAGCAAAAAGCATACGACAAGGAACCTCATCTTGAATGTCTCTGGTTAAATCATCCATGATAAGCGCAAACAAATAAGGGCTTAAAGCTGATCCTTGATGTAATCCAATTCTAATTGGGAATTCTCTATCTTGGCCCCCCATAGTTCTTAGTTTCTTACACTTGTCACCGGACCATCATACATTTCTTTAATAATGCCCACATATTTACTTAATACTTCTCTTCTCTAGTACTTGCCAGATTAACTCTCTAGGGACTCTATCATAAGCTTTTCCTAGGTCAATAAAGACCATATAGAGATCCTTCTTGCAATTTCTAAATCTTTCCATGAGTCTCCTAAACAATTAAATAGTTTCTGTCGTGGATCTTCCTGGCATAAAACCAAATTGGTTCCCTGTAATGGTAGTTTCTTGTCTCAGGTGGATTTCAATAACCCTCTCCCATAATTTCATAGTATGACTCATTAGTTTTACACCTCTATAGTTATTACAGCTCTGAATGCCACCTTTATTTATGTAGATTGGAACCACGATGCTTCTCCCATCATCCTCTTTATCATCTTCTTTATTTATGGTTGAGCCCAGATACCTAAAATAATCGCTTTGCAGAATCTCACTCATCAATTTTCACCACCTCATTATCTGTCCTAGTGTAATCAATGTTACACACCATATACTCCGTCTTCATTTATCTGTCTTAGTGTAATCAATGTTACACACCATATACTCCGTCTTCATTCTATTTATCTTAAATCTTAAAACATTTTGATTCAAGAGTTGATCTCCATAACTCCAACTTGGCGTTAATCCCTGCTTTTGTCTCATCCACCAAAACAATATCATCAGCAAAAAGAATAGACTAAGGAACCTCATCTTGAATGTCTCTGGTTAAATCATCCATGATAAGTGCAAACAAATAAGGGTGCAAAGCTGATCCTTGATGTAACCCAGTTTTAATGGGAATTCTCTACCTTGGCCCCCCATAGTTCTTACACTTGTCACCGCATCATCATACATTTCTTTAATAATGTCCACATATTTATTTAATACTTCTCTTCTCTAGTATTTGCCAGATTAACTCTCTAGGGACTCTATCATAAGCTTTTTCTAGGTCAATAAAGACCATATAGAGATCCTTCTTGCAATCTCTAAATCTTTCAATGAGTCTCCTAAGCAAGTAAATAGCTTCTGTCGTGGATCTTCCTGGCATAAAACCAAATTGGTTCCCCATAATGGTAGTTTCTTGTCTCAGGTGGGTTTCAATAACCCTCCCCCATAATTTCATAGTATGACTCATTAGTTTTACGCTTCTATAGTTATTGCAGCTCTGAATGTCACCTTTATGTATGTAGATTGGAATCACAATGCTTCTCCTCCATTCATTTGGCGTTTTCCTTGTGCTCATAATCTTAATAAACAACTTGGTTAGCCAAGATAAACCTCATATTCCTAAGCTCTTCCACACTTCTATTGGGACCTCATTTGGGCCTTGTGCCTTGCCTACTTTCATCTTAAAGCTTCTTTTACTTCAGACACCCTAATTTTTCGTATATATCTGCGACATGTGTTGTCTTGATGGGTAATGCAATCTTCTGGAACACTAATACTCGAAGTGTCTTCATTTAGTAGGCTGCAGAAATAACCTTATCATCTCATCTTAATGTCCTCATCCCTTATTTGTACTTTACCATCTTCACTTTTAATATATCTAAAATGATCGAGATCTTCACTTTTAATGTCTAAAATGGTCGAGATCTCTACTCTTCCTTTCCCTTACTTTAACCATCAGATTGATGGCATATATTAGGTTCTAAAGTTTGGCCTTGAGTTCGATTCTGTCTGTTGGATTACCTTGGGTTTGATAATGTTAATCCAATTATTGAGTGGATGTTCTGTTGTTAATTTGATGGGGAGTGGTTTTGTTGATGTGAAGTTACAGCTAGGTTACTAATTCTGAAACCTAGTTTCTATTTTTGTTGATCATACAATATCTCTCCATCCTGCTGTTGGTTGGGATAAACTTTTGGGGTATTGAAGACCCTAGGGAGACCTAATAGTATTGTTAATTTGGGGCTGATCAGACTTATCGTTTGGGAGATATCATCAGTTTACTTTGCTGGTTGTTTCCATGTATGATTCTGCCTGTGGGACAATTTTGAAACCTGCAAAGATGTTAGCTTGAATCCACCACCAGGCTTGCTTTAGGATATCCACTTCATTAAAGATTTCACTCCCTCTGATGCCTAGTCCTTTCACACTACCTTGCAACCTCTACCCAACTTGCTTGATGCGCCTGAAGTTACAGAATACCTTAATCTTGATTTGACTGTTTGATTTGATAGAAAGAAAAACCCTCAGAGATAGGAAGATCGGCATAGCCAGTAGAAGAAAGAAAAAATCTTTCTAAACAAAGCATGCAGTCCTTGATGGACAATGTTGTAGAAGTAAGAACAAGGCTCAAATGTTGATTGACAGATCTGCATCTGCATCTCTAAGGATGAGCAAATGTTTTTTTTCAGGGTAGGATCATCATGTCAAAATTTTTCTTGTCTCATATTATATTCCTCATGATATCTGTTTGATGCTGCAAATCAACCATACACATGTTTGAAAACTAGAATCAGCTGGGTTGACCAGTTCAGTGATGAGAAATGTGTGCTCATTGGAATACTCGTTCTAATGGAGAGCTAGATAGTGGAGACTGCAGTAGATTTGTTGGCAAAAATTGGAGCTTTTCTAAATTCTTTAAGGCCATATCTAGGGCAGTGGATGTGGGATAGTGGCGTGGTTGGTGTGTCCTCTTATAACTTTTGAGGTGGCAGGCCTATTATTTGATTGAATAAAATCTGCTATTAATAAAAAAGTTTTGGTAAGTTTGCATATATTGAAGCTACATATATTGCTGCTAGCACATGCCAAATTGTGTTACATGCTTTAATTTTTTTTTTCTCATTCGGCCTTTTGAATGGGTGCCTAATATATTCTTTTTGGTCTTTGTGCATCTTGGTCAGAGATTGATTGCAAAATTTTCTTATTTTGATATTAGTGGAGCCTTTAGAAACGAATCATGATTCTATTATATATATATTTTTTTCATTCTGGCTATGGTTAATTAGTATGTTTCTTTGCCTTTGAAACAGCGAAAAGAACTCTGCAAACTTCATGAGAAACTGGAGCAGCACAAGAAAAATCTTCTGGAGACCATTGCAAATCGCAAGAAGTTCTTGTCAAGTCTCCCTTCACACTTGAAGTCTCTTAAGAAAGCATCCTTGCCAGTGCAGCATCAGCTTGGTGTCCTGCATACAAAGAAATTGAAGCAGCACCATTCGGCAGAATTACTTCCACCTCCTCTCTATGTGATTTACTCCCAGTTATTGGCTCAGAAGGAAGCTTTTGGAGAGAACGTTGATATGGAGATAGTAGGAAGTATGAAGGATGCTCAGGCTTTTGCCCACCAGCAGGCAACTAAGGATGCTGGTAATTCACTACCACCTCAAATATACAGCTGGTCCTGTAAATGACGATTAAATTTTCTGACTCTTTTTTGCTAGAAGTTTGAGTGTTTTTTTTAAATTTTGTTAGTGCACACAAGCCTTTCAGAATCTCTCCAACTGTTCTTTCCTTTTCTCCAAGTATAGAATTGATAGTAACACCCAATGGTAGGTGATTTACCATGTGGGTTCTCGTCTAACATTTTTTTGACTATTTCATTGAATCATTCAACTTATTTGTTTGACTCTGCTATAAAAAAAAAGGGTGTATCCAGTGCATGAGGCTCTCGCCACTGCAGGGTCTGGGGATGATCATAGTGTACACACCCTTACCCCCGCATCGCAGAGACGCTGTTTCCTGACTCCTACCCGCGACCACTAGGTCACAATCAAGCAACCTTACCATTGTGCCAAGTCCCGCCTCTTTGACTCTGCTATCAACCTATCCATATGTCTTGAAAACTCCAGATCTTGTCATAGTTTTGAACATCAATTAATTTTATGTCCATGGACCAGGCACTTCAACGAACACAGACACCTATAGGTTGGAAGATGATGCACCTGATGAGGATGATGATGGCCAGAGAAGAAGAAAGAGACCGAAGAAGGTTCCTGGCAGGGAGAGCCTGGAACAAGCTGGAATCTATCAATCCCATCCTCTTAAAATCATCCTCCATATATACGATGAGGAGGTTTCCGAATCCAAGCCATCAAAACTGATCAGTCTTAAGTTTGAATACTTGCTGAAGTTGAATGTTGTATGTGTTGGGATTGAAGGGTCCCATGAAGGACCAGAGACAAACATCTTATGTAACTTATTCCCCAATGACGCTGGCATTGAGCTTCCTCACCAGGTAATGATATTCGCTTGTGCACGTCATAAGATATCTTCATGTATGGACGGATGTATCTGTTCTTTCCCTCTGACTATTACAATTTGTGGTTGATATGACGCAGTCTGCTAAGCTCATTGCTGGTGATGCTGTTACATTTGATGAAAAGAGGATCTCTTGTCCATATACATGGGCCCAACATTTGGCAGGAATTGATTTCTTGCCAGAGGCTTCTCCTCTGCTTACTAGCTCCGAAATTCCAAGCAGTGAAACAGTTAAAAGTGCTTCAGTTATTTCTGGCCTGTCTCTTTACCGCCAGCAGAATCGGGTACATACAGTTGTGCAGAGAATTCGCTCTCGGAAAAAGGCTCAGATGGCTCTTGCGTGAGTCACTGCTCTGTATAACTTGGAGTCTTGGACAGTTGAGAAATCTAATAGACTAAATTTCTCAGGGGTACAGCAAAGTACTGCAACAATCAGGACATAGGCCGTTTTAGTCGTCTTTGGTGCTGAGGATTTTTTTTAGAAAAATTTTCATGATGTGTGGTTTTATTGTTGTTTCATTTTAGTTGGGACTTTGGATATGATGTGCCTTTTTATTCTAATGGTTTTTTCTTTTTAAATGGTGTTAATTTTATGAGTCTAGTGTTTCTTTTGCCCATGTGGTAAGGTATGAGTTAATTTGAAAGTTCAAAATATTCTTTTGGCTTACAGGGTACAGCTTGATTTTTTAATGAAGCTTAAATGGCCTCCATTGACTTATGAAAATGTTCCGTGGGCCTCGCATAATCCTTTGTGCAATTTGCAAAGCTGGTCATCTGTGGGGCCCTCACCTCATCAGGTTTCTTCTTTGCCTGCTGTTGCTCTGGAACAAGTTGCAGAGCCTTTGGACCTTGATACCGAGGGAAGATCTGGCACACTGAGGGAAGAGATGGAGAGTGCAAGGGAAGATGGGGAATTACCAGCTGTTGTTCAGGTTCCAACCATCATAAATGACACTAAGCTCCCAGATGCTAAGACCCCTGTATCAAAAGTGACTGATGTTGAGCATTCTAGACGCCTGATTTTGCTTTCCAAGAGTGTTGTTCCTACTTTTAAAAAAACAAAATCTCTTAGTTTCCAGAAAATTGACGAGGATTTAGAACTCACCCTGGATGATGAGAGTGATCTGGATGAGGCTTCACAGTTTGAGCGAGAGCCAGAAAGTGCAGCTAATATTGGATGCCATAAGATGGTTTCATGGGAGGACTATGGAGTAAAAGAGTTCTGCTTGGTTTTAAACAGGAAAATAGGAAAAACTGAGAGGGCTATAAATTTAGAAGCCAAGGTAGCTAAATTTATCTCTTTCTGTTTGTATTCTATCATTGCATCCGGTATTTTAACCCTTGTCTTTTTCTTAAATGTCAGGTCAAGATCAGCATGGAATATCCTCTAAGGCCTCCTGTTTTTACTCTTGCATTGTATAGTGCTCTTCCAGGAGAAAGTTCTTATGAGAGGAATGATTCTGAATGGTTCAATGAACTCCGTGCCATGGAGGCAGAGGTAAATCTGTTTTCTCCTTAATGACTAAATCCTACTTATCTGAATATGGTTGTTATTTCATTGCATTAAATTGGTCAGCTTATTCAAATCTATATGGAATGGTGATATCTCCACTCCTGTTTTATACCGTCACTTATTGTTTTTGTCAAGTTGCCAAATTCCCTTGAGTGTTCCATTCTATGTAACAAGAAGATTTATTATTATTATTTTTTTTCATGAAAAGGGAGTCCAATTTTTCAAATTTGTGCTAAGCCAGATGCCCCTTATCCAACTTGGACATTGACACTGACACTTGTGTTGCTTTTTTTTTTCCCTGACAGAAATTAGCTTATCAAACACCATGTATCAGTGTCCTTGTTCCATAGGTTTCATTTAATAATTTCCACCCTTAATGTGTAGACCCCCTGGTTTATTTTTGTTGAATCATATAAGTGGAATGCCACAACAACAACAACAACAACAACAACTAACAACTAAACCTTATCTCAACTAAATGGGGTCGGGTTCATGGATCCGAGAAAAGCCAAAAACGATAAACAAGTACAAATAAAGGAGCACAGCAACATCAACAACTCTTCAGTGGTTACCCACCTAAATGGGGTCGGCTACATGGATCCTTGCCTTCCAGTCAGCTCTATTCGAGGTCGTACTTTAAACAAGACCTAAACTATGCATGCCTTTCCTCACTATTTCTCCTAGGGTCATTTTTGGCCTGGCCATACCTCTTTTGGTTCCTTCACTCTGGATCAGATCACTCCTCCGTACTGGGGCATCCCAAGGCCTCCTTTGAACATGGCCATGCCACCTCAAATGCCTTTTTTGCAGCTTATCGTTTATTAGGGCAACTCCCATCTCAGCTCTAATATGGTCATTGCTTACTTTATCCTTCCTAGTTTTACTACACATCCGTCTCAACTTCCTCATCTCTGCTACACTTAGTTTATCTATATCACGTTTCCTAACTGCCCAACATTCTGCCCCGTACATCATATCCGGTCGTATGATGGTCCTATAAAATTTTCCTTTGAGTTTTAGAGGGATACGATAATCACACTCCACTCTGGACGCACCTTTCCACTTCATCCATCCTACTTTAATTTTGTGTGAAACATCATCCTCTATACCACCTTCTTTATTTATGATTGACCCTAGATATCTAAAATAATCACTTTGAGGTCTCTCTCTCTCTCTAATATTCACCATTTCATTATCTTCATGGGGCAAAAATTGCACACCATATACTCTGTCTTCGATCGAATTATATTAAAACCTCGTGATTCCAAGGTTGATCTCTATAACTCCAACTTGGCGTTAATCCCTGTTTTTGTCTCATCCAGCAAAACAATATCATTAGCAAAAAGCATATACCACTACACCTCATCTTGAATGTTCCTCGTTAGCTCATCCATGATAAGTGCAATGCCAATTTTAGTTGTGGGAGCATTCTCAAATTTTTTTTCATCTTTTTTGGAATATGAAAAACTCTTACTCAAGACTGGAAGGCAACCAAAAATTCTTTATGTTTTTTTTCTGTATTTTGTTTTTTAGTTTCCTTCTTTGATGGGTTCATGTTTTCCCTGTTGTATTCCAGGTCAATCTTCACATTCTTAAGATGCTGCCTTGTGATTATGAAAACAACATCTTGGCTCATCAAGTGTGTTGTCTTGTGATGCTGTTTGACTTCTTCATGGATGAGGAATCCCCATGTTCTCAAACGAGGAAGGGTACTTCAGTGGTTGATGTTGGTTTGTGCAAGCCAGTTAGTGGAACAATGCTTTCTAGATCTTTTAGAGGAAGAGATAGAAGGAAGATGGTCTCTTGGAAAGACGCACAATGCACTCTTGGCTATCCTTGTTAGAGCACAGATCAAGGTGTCCAAAGTTGGCCATGCCTGCGCCGCTCTTATGGTTCCAAACTAGATCAGATTAAGATGATCTTATATGAGCCCTATTTGTCTTATCCTCTCACCATGCAGCTCCGGTTTGGTTTATTTTTCTCAGGATAATTGAAGCTAACATAATTCAGGTGTATTCTTCCCTCCTCAACAAACCCCCCAGGGAAAACAGAAAAGGGAAAAAAATAGAAGTTATTAAGGTTCAATCTGTCAGTAACCCCGTAGGAAATGAGACTCGTATTTTGCTTTTGACAATTTTTGCAATTCAGTAACGGTTTGTTTCCATATGCAAAGAAATGATTTCAATTTGCTTTTTCTGTAGCATGAGTAAATATTGTCCTCTGTCTTTAATAATAGTGGGACCAAGTTAGTTTCATCTCGTGGATTTATGAAATGACTGTTTTCCTCCTCTTAATTAACCTAAAATGGCACAAAAGCATCCATTTTGAGTTATCACATACCACGTATAAAAGCAGCTTACTGCATAAACATTGATAATAATCTAAGGTCCCCAAATCAAGAATTTTTTATTTCAAAGGTGCACGTTTGTTGAGATTCCTACTTGCCCTTGTATCTCAGCTTTCCCTACTGGTTGCATGCCACTCATTCGCATGTTTGCTTACCAATCAGTCTTGTGCCTCACTGTAGAGAGAGCTTATGCAGGCTCTACTGATTTCAGGCAGCTTTGATGGCTCAAGTTTAATGATCTTTAAAAGTTGGTGCAACTTGTGGAGAGTAATGACTTGGGCACGTTTGGGTGAAGTTGGTGTCAACTCTAAGCACAGTAGAAGATCTTTCAGTCTAAACTCAAGCATCCATGTGAACCCAAATTATTTAAGTGTTGTTTCAACAGGCCCATAGTGTTCTGGGTTGTGGCAATTCTCTTTGGACCGTACAATTGGTGAACCACTGAAATTCTGGTAATGGCAAGGATTAATCATACTGAGTACTAGTTCATTAACAAGAAACATCGAGGTGATGGATGTTTTAAACCTCGATCATTGGCTTTTTGTGTGAAAACTACGTTTCTCTTTGGCTAATTTCTTCCCAATCCTTGTCATCACCAGTTCCTTCCCTGGAGTTTTGCACAATTAAACAAAATAAACAAAACGTTAGCTTTGAACTCCTTTAGGAAATTGACACCTTAAGTCTGTTTGTTTTCATCGAAGTTCTAATATGAATAAAATTTTCTTTTTCAGTTGATCCTGCTTCTTAAATTCGTTGGCCTTTACAATTTCAGATTCAACTGGCAACCAAAGCTCCTGCTGGCAGATTCAGAAACTTCTTTATGGGTCTCATCAACTAATTAAAGTTGTGCAGTTGTAGCAATGACGAGGCACAGAATAATCAACCACATAAAGATGTGGTAAGCGCTTCGTTGATCAGGTGGTAGGTAGAAACAAGATGTTTTTTGGTAACAAATGGAAAATCACTCGTGCTCTTTAGAAAATTCTTAATGAAAAGCATGTGGATATGTTTTAGCCACCAATCACTTGATATGGATTAATGCCTTCAGGGGCAAGACTCTTTGGAAGATGTCTAGGGAGACCAACCGCTATGCACATCAAGAGAGTTTTCCTCTGTTGGAGATGCTGAGAAAGGTGAGGGACTTCTGTTGGTACATTGGGCCCTATCATTGGGGTTAGATTTCAAGCAGTGACAAGAACGCGAAGTGGAAATCAATCGACAGAGATGTTAACCATGAACTCATGCCCCCCAAAAAGAAACTCAACCCAATTTAACACATGACATTCCAGAACGTCAGGACTTCAAATTGGAGAGTAATCAATGTCTTTTAAGGAAAAGGGCAGTGGTCATGCAACAAACTCCAGATCTTGGAAGCAAAAAAGACTACAAAGCAAGGCATTCCCTCAGCATTTCAGAAGCTGTTCATCTACACTGGTTACACTGTACACCTTGCTTTATGGGTCAACTGCAGGTTTCTCGGGATGAGTGGAAGATTGCTTCCGCACACACCATCATAAAACTAGCAAAGATTCTGTACTTGTGGAGAAATAACCATATTAAATTCTTCACCGAGTACACAGCACCTCGGCCTACCAATCCCCATGCAGAAAGAACCCAATCCAAGCGCTGGGTTAGAGTTAGAGTCTGCACCCTTGCTGTATATCTTTGTTCTATTTCACCCACATATCAATCAAATTCCGGAGACGAGGTAAAAAAAAATGTCACATAGTTCATAAGCTTATTTGGTAACTTTGAGGCAGTAGATTCTGAACGACCATATGGTGCAATCAATTCTTGAAAGTTACGTTCCACTGAATAAAGGAACATCTTCAAATCTCAGCATATTGGTAAACATAATGAACCTGGATTCCCAACCTAAATTGAAGACACCATGAGCTCAACAGTCAGATAAAAGCACCTCCACTTCATAAGTTTATTGAATCAGAAGAACGGCAACACATGAAAATGTCAAGATCCACCAATCTGATGATATTACAAAGATTAACCAGTGGAGTGACTGCCGAAAGACCCCCCTTCCCAATTAAAAAAATAAAATAAAAAAAACAGAGATCCTGATGGAGAGCTAGTTAGCATGCATCTCACACATGATCAGGGATGCCCAGTCTAGAGGCATGATGTAACAAGAGAAGAAGCTGGGTTATGACGATAAGTGGTTGGTTGATGCGTTCTGATGTAGCATTAAACTGCAGCTGCTGCACCACAAAGTTTGCTTCCTACACTACCTAACTCAATCAACAGAGAAGCAAGATGAAACTGTACTAATGGGGAAGTTTAACCAACAAGATATTACTACTCTCAACTCAATATACAGCACACCACTCCTTTCCGTTCTATATGTACAGCTAACTACCCTCGATATAATAGTAACATTTCAAGCAGATTTCCAGTACACAGACCAATCCTTGAACTTTAGTGAACGGCCTCACTCTGCACATTGAGGTTGTTGGATCACAGTCCCAATCTTTCAACTCTACCAAGGGCCAGTCTGTGTCCTTCTCAAGCATAGCTTCTTGGGTATTCTTTGCTGATTCATCTTCTCCAAGATCTGTGGGAAGCAAAGAAACTAAATTAGGGAAAAAAAATCCAGCCACTTGCTCCACTGAACATACCAATCGGAAGGCACAAATTTTGATCCATCCTCAATTAATTAGTGATGGAAGGTTACAAGGATAAAATAAGGTAGTCTTCCAACTAAATATCAAATAAGAT